>NC_069502.1:76409882-76639882 GCF_027579735.1 Bombina bombina
AAAATAGTGAGATATCTTGCAGAGGGATGCAGCACTCTTAAAATTGCAAAGCTTCTGAAGCGTGATCATCGAACAATCAAGCGTTTCATTCAAAATAGTCAACAGGGTCGCAAGAAGCGTGTGGAAAAACCAAGGCGCAAAATAACTGCCCATGAACTGAGAAAAGTCAAGCGTGCAGCTGCCAAGATGCCACTTGCCACCAGTTTGGCCATATTTCAGAGCTGCAACATCACTGGAGTGTCCAAAAGCACAAGGTGTGCAATACTCAGAGACATGGCCAAGGTAAGAAAGGCTGAAAGACGACCACCACTGAACAAGACACACAAGCTGAAACATCAAGACTGGGCCAAGAAATATCTCAAGACTGATTTTTCTAAGGTTTTATGGACTGATGAAATGAGAGTGAGTCTTGATGGGCCAGATGGATGGGCCCGTGGCTGGATTGGTAAAGGGCAGAGAGCTCCAGTCCGACTCAGACGCCAGCAAGGTGGAGGTGGAGTACTGGTTTGGGCTGGTATCATCAAAGATGAGCTTGTGGGGCCTTTTCGGGTTGAGGATGGAGTCAAGCTTAACTCCCAGTCCTACTGCCAGTTTCTGGAAGACACCTTCTTCAAGCAGTTTTACAGGAAGAAGTCTGCATCCTTCAAAAACATGATTTTCATGCAGAACAATGCTCCATCACACGCGTCCAAGTACTCCACAGCGTGGCTGGCAAGAAAGGGTATTAAAGAAGAAAATCTAATGACATGGCCTCCTTGTTCACCTGATCTGAACCCCATTGAGAACCTGTGGTCCATCATCAAATGTGAGATTTACAAGGAGGGAAAACAGTACACCTCTCTGAACAGTGTCTGGGAGGCTGTGGTTGCTGCTGCACGCAATGTTGATGGTGAACAGATCAAAACACTGACAGAATCCATGGATGGCAGGCTTTTGAGTGTCCTTGCAAAGAAAGGTGGCTATATTGGTCACTGATTTGTTTTTGTTTTGTTTTTGAATGTCAGAAATGTATATTTGTGAATGTTGAGATGTTATATTGGTTTCACTGGTAAAAATAAATAATTGAAATGGGTATATATTTGTTTTTTGTTAAGTTGCCTAATAATTATGCACAGTAATAGTCACCTGCACACACAGATATCCCCCTAAAATAGCTATAACTAAAAACAAACTAAAAACTACTTCCAAAACTATTCAGCTTTGATATTAATGAGTTTTTTTGGGTTCATTGAGAACATGGTTGTTGTTCAATAATAAAATTAATCCTCAAAAATACAACTTGCCTAATAATTCTGCACTCCCTGTAGATGCGTGTATTGACCTGTCTCTGTCTGCATATGTTTATAATAACATTTGAATGGAGAATGAAATTAAATATTTTTCTTGAACTTTCTGTAGGTTGAAGCCCATTGTGTTGCAACATATCTCTAATTTTATTTATGCTTTTGTAGACGCCATGAACTGTTGTCTTTAAGGGATTTAAATAAATAATATTGTATATAATAATGACTCAAACCTGTCTCCTACTTGTCTCACTGTCCATAGCTTTCTAACACTGATAATTAATCCCCTTCGTTTCCAAACTTGAAGATCATAGATTTTGTCATCTTTGACCTCACATTGTCAACATTTTCTTGCCTTACTGAATTAATGCTACAGAACTTGGCGAACATCTATTATTTTACCTCAGCCTGATATACTAGAGATCCTAATAGTCCCGGCCACAAGCCAAGCAGATGGGGAAAGGCAACAATACTCATGACACAATTACATTTATCAGTTGGTCAGAGTGCTTTGGGCCTCCGTAGTTTGCCAGGCTTTGCCTCCTACCTTTTAACTTGAGTACCGGTGTTCTATGTGGCAGGATGGGCTTAACTTACGTGACTTATGTTCACTTAGAGTTTCTCAGTCACGGGCGCCACATCCTGATCCAGCTCCCAATATCCTGCTCAGACTGTCTTCACACACTGTGCACAGATAGGCTAAGCGCAAGAGCCACTTGCTTGGGCTCAGCCTATCTAACACAGAAAGCCCCACACCCACATAGCTTGTCATCATTAGATTATCGCAGTGCGCACAACATTTTCCCACATGCGGTTCCAGGCACGCCATTAATTTTAGTTTCACACATACATATTAAAATTTAAAACATTTTACATTTTTTGAGGGGGCATTGCCCCCCAAAGCCCCCCCCCCCCCCCTTGTAGCCGACCCTGGTAGTTTATTCAATATTTTAACCAACAAATAATAGATCATTTATTGCGTGCCAGTAAACAGCCAAATATCGCAAAATATATTTAATATATTTTGCGTTTCATTTGTAATCTAGCCCATAACCAGACAATTTAATGGATATTTTAGCCAAAAAAAGATCATATATACACACACCCTTGCACATACCCCACACAATCACACATGTATAAAAACACATATACACACAAACACGCACATACCCCCCACACAAAATACACACACATTTAAGCATATAACCCCCCAGACAAACATACATATATACACACTCAAGCATATAACCCCCACACAAACATACATATATACACACACATATAGAAGCACACACACACCAGCATACATATACACACACACTCAAGCATATAACCCCCACACAAACATACATATACACACACACACATAGAAGCGCACACACGCACAAACATACATATACACACACACAGAAGCACTCACATTCAAGCATATAACCCCCCACACAAGCATACATATACACACACACTCAACCATACAGATACACACACACTCAACCATACATATACACACACACACACACTCATAGAAGCGCACACACACTCAAGCATACATATACACACACACAAACATACATATACACACACACACAGAAGCACACACACTCAACCATACATATACATACACACACACTCATAGAAGCACACACACTCAAGCATACATATATACACACACTCAAGCATACATATACACACACACAAACATACATATACACACACACAGAAGCACACACACTCAAGCATACATATACATACACATACACTCATAGAAGCACACACACTCAAGCATACATATATACACACACTCAAGCATACATATACACACACACTCAACCATACATATACACATACACACACACAGAAGCACACACACTCAAGCATGCATATACACACACACCTAGAAGCACACACACTCAAGCATATAACCCCACACAAACATACATATACACACACAAACATACATATACACACACAAGCATATAACCCCACACAAACCTACATATATACACACACACACAAACATACATATATACACACACACAGAAGCACACACAAACATACATACACACAAACATACATATACACACACACACACACAGAAGCACACACACAAACATACATACACACACACAAACATACATATACGCACACACACACACAGAAGCACACACAAACATACATACACACAAACATACATATACACACACGCACAGAAGCACACACACAAACATACATACACACACACAAACATACAAATACGCACATACGCACACAGAAGCACACACAAACATACATACACACAAACATACATATACACACACACACAGAAGCACACACACACACACACGAACATACATATATACACACACACATACAGAAGCACACACACACACACAAACATACATACACACACACAAACATACATATACACACACACACACACACACACACACACCCAAACATACATATACACACACACACAGAAGCACACACATACATACACACACAAACATACATATAGACACACACACACAGAGAGAAGCGCACACACACAAACATACATATAGACACACACACACACACACACACACAGAAGCGCACACACACAAACATACATATAGACACACACACACACACACACACACACAGAAGCGCACACACACAAACATACATATACACACACAAACATAAATATACACACACACACCATTGCCTCTGCTCTAGTTAACCTTTTCACTTCTAAAATTAGTAACCTGATGAAGAAATCTTAAAATGTTTCTTTGTGCTTAATCCTGTATTTTTACATTAAATAGAAATAAAACTAAACATTATATGATACATTTGAAAGAGCACTATATAAAGAAGTCTAAGTATTTTTGCAGAAAAATAGATTATTAATTGTTATTTTAAAGCTAAGAGGAAATGTATGTTTGTATAAAACTTATCCCTAGAGACAGGCTGATAAAGACACCTCCTACATTGCTATTGGTAGACTGTAACACACCCTAAAACATAAAAACAAAAGTATTATTTATTTATTTCTATAGCAGAAGAACTTCAATTTCAAAAATAACAAAAATAAACAACTGTAATACATTTTAAAATACCTTATATTAGATGCAACAAAAAATTTGGCTTTACTAAATATAAAGGGAATTTTACAGTCATACACTTTGATTTATTAATCATCTGATCTTTTGTCTCTATCTCCCCAATTAACCAACTAAACTATAAAAACAACAGAAAAAGGAGAGAGGCGCCGTATGTTTGAATCAATCGACAACTGAAGGAGAGTACAAAGATAGCACAGGGTACTCACATTCTGTGAAGGCACTCCAATGTGCCAATAGTTGCAGGCTGGTTTTCAACAGCAGACCAGCTAGCTGATACAGGCAGTATCTGGATTCCCAAGAGAGGCAGCTCCCCAAGGTAGCGTAGAAAAATGCACTCAGCAATCAGAATGTATAGTTAAAAAAATGTTTTAATCCAAAGTAAAAACAATATTAAAATGTGTGGCCTGTATCATTATAGCAGGGTCTGTAAAATTGTTTAGACCTGTGCAGTATTTTATAAATAAATGCATGCAATACTTGCAATGCAAGTAATAACTGTACCAGCATGATCCTGTGAGTCAGCCTGTACCTTACCACCCACCTCCAGCACTGCACAGGTTAACTTTTTCCCCAGCTAGCTCCTTTCCTTCCCAATTAGTCTCCAGCACTGCACAGAATATTTTTGTACCCCAGTTATCTCATTGCCTTCCCAATTGCTCAGGCTAATAATTATCTTCCCCAGCTAACCAGTAGCCTCCCATCACTGCACAAGCTAACAGCACCTCATAGGTTAAGGCAGCCAATTGCCATCTGGAAAACCCTTCAGCACATCAAAGGTTAACTGCCTGTGCCAGCCTGCATCTTGCTAATCCTCCATTAACCCAATCAGTTTGATCACTTACCTTAAGATAAGTGCCAGTCAGCAGCTATCCACCCTGCCACAGGAGCCGGGAGAAATCAACGTTTTTTATGTATTTACGGGAGAATTTGGGAATACTATGTGCAGAACATTGGAATGTGAAATGTTTATAGTAAATACACTGTATAACACTTTATTACAAATTAATATTGCAGAAATATGCTTTTTCATGTTTTCATCTACTTAATTACAAAGGGTTCCAATGCACTTCTATATATGTATACTTATGTATTTATGTGTTTATATGTGTGTGTATATGTCTGTAAATATATACATATATAAATACATATGTACACACATATAAACATATACATATATACATATATATATATATACAGTATATACTGTATATATATATATATATATATATATATATATATATATAAAAATTCATTAAAATTATGGGGGGGGAGATAAAAAACTGAAATTAAAATCCTCCATGTCTCAAAATTAAATCAAAGTAAATATTTGCATAGGAAATTAGTACATCTAAGCAAGTATCCCCGCTTGCCCCCAGAAATTCTTAATATGCAATGTTTCCAATGCACAAGAGAATTGTGGGTAAGATATGCAAATTAGGTATGCAAATTCTCAGTTTTTTTGCTTCAAAATACTGTTTTAACACAGCGATCCTTTTAAACAGGAATATGACAGCAAACCAGAAGTGATTTCTGGTTTGCTGTCATATTCCTGTTTAAAAGGATCGCTGTGTTAAAACAGTATTTTGAAGCAAAAAAACTGAGAATTTGCATACCTAATTTGCATATCTTACCCACAATTCTCTTGTGCATTGGAAACATTGCATATTAAGAATTTCTGGGGGCAAGCGGGGATACTTGCTTAGATGTACTAATTTCCTATGCAAATATTTACTTTGATTTATATATATATATATATATATATATATATATATATATATATATATATATATATATATATATATATGTACACATACATACATATACATCTTTATACAAGGTATATATGTATGTATCTCAAATTAAAGCCCTTTAAACTCTTATAACTATTTTGTGCAATAGTTTTATTAAAATCATTTTATTAGACAGTGTTATTATGAGTGTAACTGTACTTTTAAATGTATTTTTGATGTGTTTTGTAACACTTTTTTGTTTTTCAAAACAGTTAACCAGAGCTCTGAAGATGCGCTATCCTGACGTGCATTAACTTTAATTGCGCTCAAGTGTTTGCGTTTACTTTCAGCTTGTAATACGAGCGCTACGTCAAACGTGCGCAATCAGCCGTCATAAACCCATGCACGGTTGCAGCTGTTGATGTTACATATGATTGTTGATAGCAAACAATTTACACTAGCTTTGTGTAGAAAACAGTGCTTCTTCTGGCTTTCTAATTAAAAAGGCTTGTCAATGATTATGATACGTTAAAGGAACACTCAATGCAGTAGAATTTCATAATTAACACGCATAATAAAAAGACAATGCTATAGCACCTACTCTGAATTTCAAATAATCAATAGATTTATTTCTGGCAATCTTATTTTTTCTCACATTGTCCGGCCCCCTATATCATGTGACAGACATCTGTCAATCACAGACTAGTATATGTATACCCTGTGAGCTTGTGCACATGCTCAGTTGGAGCTTGTTCCCTAGAAAATGTGAATATAAAAAGACTGTGCAAATTTGATAATGGAAGTAAATTGGAAAATTTATCAAAACTGCATGCTCTATCTGAATCATAAAACTTTATTTTGACTTGAGTGTCCCTTTAATACCAGCTATGGTATATCAATATGAATTAATACTGTCAAAAAAGTACTAATAATGTATTGGTTGTATGTCAACCACCTCCCCACATAGGAAATTTGTCCTATGTATCAAGTACCACAGCCTATAACTAGCTAACAGTAATGAATGTTGTAAACCAAACTTTATTTAAAAAATGTTCAATGGAAACTGAAGATTATATATTACCATATCTGTATTCTCTTTTTCTACAGGAACGTCTGCTGCTGTCCATCCTGCCCAAACATATTGCCGATGAAATGCTTAATGATATGAAGAAAGACAAGCAACAGAAGGAACTGCAGCAGTTTAACACCATGTACATGTACCGGCACGAGAACGTCAGGTAGATGCCCAACGTAGAAAGCCATGGCATGTACTAACATCTGCACTAACCGTTTGACTATCATATAGAAGTGCACAGCATTGCATTGTGTGTAATCATTTATTTAGCCTTAATTATGGGAATGGGTAACCTCTGTGCAATAAGAGCATTACTGTTATTGGCTGAGAAAAACCTACATTTAGGTCCATTCTTATGCAACGTTTGTGTCTCTAAAACTTGGTTTTATACAGTATATTTGTATTCAAAGAGGCCTATTGCTTTATGACACTGGTTTTCAAACCTATCCTCAGGCCTCTCCAACAGGCCAGGTTTTCAGGATTACCTTGGATGAGAGCAGGTAAAATAACCATGGTTACTAATCAGCTGATTATTTCACCTGCGCTCTAGTTCAGATATCCTCAGAATGTGGTCTGTTAGGGAGGCCCGTGGACAGGTTTAAAAACCAGTGCTTTATGGGAAGCAAGTTTTGTATGATATGGCATCAGTGTTCTCCAAAGATGAATTTTGCCAGCCAGGTGGCAGTGTAATACTTACAAATATTATAACATTCTCTGCTATCCAAAGCACAAAATAATTGCATAATTTAACATAAATGTATTTAATGATAATTTGTTCAATAAACATTGAAAAAATGTTAATATAGCTTAATATTGGCTAAAATGTTTGTTGGATGGTCAGTAAAATCAGCCAGGAGGTACTGGGGAGAAAACTGGGCACAATCCCATCCCTATGTTCTCTAAAGCAGTGATTTGCAACCTTTTTTTGTCGTGGCACACTTTTTTACATAAAAAAATCCTGTGGCACACCACCATCCCAAAACTTTACAAAATCACACATTGTAGCCTAATACACAATATATAATACTATATATATATATATATATATATATATATATACATATATATATATATGTACACACACACACTGTACTGTGCTGTCATTCCATGCCTCCTACAAACTATACATGACATATTGACATTCATTCACAAACAATCATAATCATTGTCTGTGAATGAATGTCAATGCCATGGTTGTAAATGATGCCTGATGAGCCTGTCACATACCTACCAATATTTCAAAATTTGAAAGAGGGACTCCCCTGCACTGTTGTCAGTCTGCTGCGGCACACCTGAGGATCTCTCACGGCACACTAGTCTGCCACGGCACACCTGAGGATCTCTCACGGCACACTAGTCTGCCACGGCACACCTGAGGATCTCTCACGGCACACTAGTCTGCCACGGCACACTGGTTGAAAAACACTGCTCTAAAGTTTGTATTTGTTCATTTTCTTACAAATCAATGGTTGTCTGGTGCAGGTGCGTGTTCTTTTTGTGGGTCATTTGCCTCCGGTTGTGATAAATATATGAAGCAAATATGAGATAAAATTGTTGTGGTGAGAGATAGAGGGCAGCAGATTTCCCAGAGCCCCGGTCAGCACAAAGACTAAATACACCACTTTATGGCATTGCACCTGCAGTTAATATCTATATTTATTGCTGTATAAATACCTAGTCGACATGACTGTATTTTTTCTCCTATGCAGCATACTTTTTGCAGACATTGTTGGCTTCACCCAGCTGTCATCGTACTGTACTGCACATGAGCTGGTCAAGTTGTTAAATGAATTGTTTGCCCGTTTTGACAAGTTGGCAGCAGTAAGTATTAAGGAATTCTACAGCTATCATGAGTGTTAGATGTTTTACTTCATATGCAATCACTGTAAAACTTTCAATTTTCTCTGTATTGTTAATATAAGCATACTTTCCTTAATAATTTAACAAACAGATCACTGCTGTACTTTTTCATTACAATGATCCTAATTATAGATTAAACAATTTACTGTTATTTATCTATAATAGTATAAGTTCTAATTCAAAGCTTTAAAGGGACATAAAAGGGATAATAAACCCCATTTTTATTTCTTTCATGATTGAGATAGAGCATGCAATTTTAAGCAACTTTCTAATTTACTCCTATTATCAATATTTCTTCATTCTCTTGCTGTCTTTATTTGAAAAAGAAGGCATCTAAGCTAAGGAGCCAGCCAGTTTGTTGTTCAGAACGCTGGACAGCATTTATCCACTGATCAGCAGAGACAACCCAGGTTGTGAACCAAAAATTGGCCGGCTTCTAAACTTACATTCTTGCTTTTCAAATAAAGATAGCAAGAGAATGAAGAAAAATTGATAATAGGAGTAAATTAGAAAGTTGCTTAAAATTGCATGCTCTATCTGAATCATGAAAGATAAAATTTGGTTTCAGTGTCCCTTTAAACACTAAATAAATGCTAGATCGGATGATGAATTCAAAGAAAAGTGTAGTCTGAGAATAACACGAAGATGTATTTTTTGTAGTTTCATTAACTGTTTAAATATTGACAAAATAAGTGTAAAGTTTTAGTGTCTATAAAGCAATGGGAGCTGCCATATTGTAACTTAGGTTATCTTCTCTGTTGTGGCAAATTAGGGACAGTTATAAGTCACTATAGTGTGCAGCCAATGGCTGTGTGAAATATAATAGTACTAGTCCTAAAGCCCGTGTACACGGGCCAATTTTTTAAGTACCGCGGTTCCAACCCTTGCTCCCTCTCTCTCCCCTCTCTTTTGCGCTCTCACTCCCCCCTCTCTTTTGAGCTCTCTCTCTCCCCCCTATTTTTGCGCTCTCTCTCTCCCCCCTATTTTGCTCTCTCTCTCCCCTCTTGTGCTCTCTCTCTCCCCCTCTTTTGCTCTCTCCCCCCTCTTTTGCTCTCTCTCCCCCCCCTCTTTTGCTCTCTCCCCCCTCTTTTGCTTTATCTCCCCTCTTTTTATCACGCTCTCTCTCTCTCTTCCCCCCTCTTGTGCTCTCTCTCTCTCGCCCTCTTTTGCTCTCTCTCTCCCCTATTTTGCTCTCTCTCCCCCCTCTTTTGCTCTCTCTCCCCCTCTCTTTTGCTCTCTCTCCCCCTCTCTTTTGCGCTCTCTCCCTCTCTCTTTTGCGCTCTCTCTCCCTCTCTTTTGCGCTCTCTCCCCCTCTCTTTTGCTCTCTCTCCCTCTCTCTTTTGCTCTCTCTCTCCCTCTCTTTTGCTCTCTCTCCCCCTCTCTTTTGCTCTCTCTCCCCCTCTCTTTTGTGCTCTCTCTCTCCCTCTTTTGCACTCTCTCTCCCTCTTTTGCGCTCTCTCTCCCCCTTCTCTTTTGCTCTCTCTCCCCTCCCTGCTGTCTCTCCCCCTCTTTTGTGCTCTCTCTCTCCCCCTCTTTCCCGGCGGCCACGCCCTTCTTGCACGCTCCGGCACGCCCGGTCACGCCCCCACCAGCCAGCTTCCGCTGTGCGCACTCTTCTGCTGTTCAAGGCCAGGTATGTTTGTCTCTGCAGTCTCTACTGCGCATGACTGCATCTGACAAACATACCTGGCCTTTTATTATATAGGATTTTGCACTTTTATTTCTAACAGGGACTGAAAATCTCACAATGTCAGAATGAAATTACAGGAGAGGACACAATAAACAAAATAAATAATGAAAGTATACTGTAGACTTATATATATATATATATATATAGTTTATCATTTTTTATTACCATCTCAAAGTGTTTAATGTCCCTTTAAAGCCAGAAAATTTCAAACATAACCTTTCCTTCAACCCCACAACAAGTGCTCCGATTACATAACACATTGATCATCCTTTTGAATGTACAATTAGGCCTTGGCTTTACTCTTTGCAGGGAGCTAGACTGCGTTACTTCTCACCTCCCTTTCATTGCAGACACACCTACCCCTCTTCTGCTGATATTGCATGAAGAAGGAACAGGTGTTCAAGTCATATGCCAATGCTTGCTGTGGGGAGGGAGGTGAGAACCATCACAGTTAGTCTCCTTGCAAATGCGAAGAGTTTAACAACCCTGGAAGCTACATGCTCGCTCACAACATGAGCAGGAGAGAGAGAGAATGCTTAGATGAGGTGAAATATATACATAAAAATTACTGAACGTATATTTTGATACTTGAGGAAGAATCTTAAGAGTGATGTGAAGGGTTAGTGAACAAAACTTTCAAGAAGCTCAGTCACAATTTTTTTCATCATAAAAAAAACATTAGCGTTCTCAGCTTCTTAACTAATATTATTTTCATGTTTGAACTGACCAGTGCCTACAGGTATACAGGGGGTTAGGAACAGGAGTCCCGCTGTAAAGTGAAAACCGCCTTTAAATGAAACAAGACGGTTTTGCTTTCTTGTCACTTGCCAGTGTGTTTAAAACCTTGAAAATATGTTTGAACTAACTTATATTAGGGGTGCAATAGCGATAAGTTTAGTTTAATCTAATAATGTGAAGTCCCTCAGGCGCCTAACTGAAAGACAGAGGGGAATAAAAATGGGATGATCTAGCCCATGGAGAAGATGCAACGATAAGCAATAATAACGATATGCTGTATAATGGGTAATCAAATTGAAATATTAAATTCGGGATGTAAACAAATTGTTACAATTTATTATAAACAATCTATCTGCACAAGTTAAATTCATGGATCCATGATACAAATTACACAATAGCATAAAACAATAGGAAATTAAAACAATGTATAAAATCAATGGGCTATCGATTTACAATAATATCTTGAATAAAATTGAAACAAATTACAAGTATCTAAAATCGTGTAGTAATTGAGTGACGACTTATGATAAAATATCTGTCAAATTCTTTTGATGATTTATTCCTCTAGTTGTGAATAAGCTTCAAAAATAAGTGTCAAAATAAAGTCCCCAAAATATAATCCAAAAGTTATAGATTGAAGATAATCCCAAAATGAAAAGTGGGGTAGTGTTAAAAAACAATAAGGCAACTCCTTAAACCACACATTTGATTGCTGGATATATTTGAAACACACTGTTTTGGTTGGATACACTTTTTCATTTTTGGTTTGACTTTTCTAAAGTGTTGGATACAATTTGATACATTTGTTGATTGGACACATTTTTTATTTTTTACACTCTCATTAATTTTTCACTATATTTTTTCACTGCCATTTTTGTGGAATATCGCATTTTCTATTGTTTTTTAACACTTCCCCACTTTTCATTTTGGGATTATCTTCAATCTATAACTTTTGGATTATATTTTGGGGACTTTATTTTGACACTTATTTTTGAAGTTTATTCACAACTAGAGGAATTAATCATCAAAAGAATTTGACAGACATTTTATCATAAGTCGTCACTCAATTACTAGACGATTTTAGATACTTGTAATTTGTTTCAATTTTATTCAAGATATTATTGTAAATCGATAGCCCATTGATTTTATACATTGTTTTAATTTCCTATTGTTTTATGCTATTGTGTAATTTGTATCATGGATCCATGAATTTAACTTGTGCAGATAGATTGTTTATAATAAATTGTAACAATTTTTTTACATCCCGAATTTAATATTTCAATTTGATTACCCATTATACAGCATATCGTTATTATTGCTTATCGTTGCATCTTCTCCGTGGGCTAGATCATCCCATTTTTTATTCCCCTCTGCCTTTCAGTTAGGCGCCTGAGGGACTTCACATTATTAGATTACACTTACCCAGTGGTAACTAGGTACCACCACCCTCAGGCCAGTAGGGGCTTGGTTGGCGCAGGGCCAGTTCTCTCTCCTTCTAGATAAGTTTAGTTTAACACTAGCACAGCACAGTATTCAATTAATATTTAATAGAAACTGTACAGTACCTGTAAAATAGTAGTACTGCAATGCTGTAAACAGACCAAACGGCACATAACAAAATAGTGCCAGTCGTCTTTCTCGCAATCCCAAGATGAGTACAGTACTGTTTCAATTTCATTTCAGCTCCATATTAGCACTGTATTAGTGAAGCACTTTAAAATGAAGCGCTGTAAAGCGAGGTATACTTGTATTAAAAAACATATTTATGTTAAAGGTTAAACATTCCAAAAAGTTATAATATAATATTTATGTTTCAGTAAAACAACCATTAAAAAAAAAGTTATTTGTCACTACATAATAGGAAAAATCGGATGATATAGTAATGAAAGTTTAACTTTTAACCCTTAATAATACTAGTGTTTCCAAGCAGTCACTTAATGTGTATTCTGTACCAGTTTATCAAACGTCTTGGTTGCTTCAAAGAGTTACAAGAAATGTTATCTGGAATGAGAGGAGATGGCTGGTTTCTGCTTTACAGGGTTAGATTACTGGTGTGATCTCTTCAAGCTTGGTGTCTCAAAATCAAGCAAGGAGCCCCCAAAGTACAGTTAAAAAGTCATTTATTTCCAATAATGTTCAAAATTCAGTACAAGTTTAGGAAACCACCTCATGGTCTTGTGCGTTGACATGAACTTCATCAGAGATCAGGGGCTTTTGGCCTTCTACATGACAGAGGGAGAGACAGGCAGATGAAAAGTAGATCTATGTATTGGATTTTGTATGTCAAGGTGTTTGACTAGGTAGGTCTTAAACGTGTACATATAGCTGTGTATATGTGTATGTATGTAGGATAGAAATAATGCCTGGGTAATGCGATCCTACAAGCATAAGGCTATCCTACAGACTAAATAATGCCTGGGATAAGCATAAGGCTATCCTAAAGACTAAATTATGTCTGGGATAAGCATAAGGCTATCCTACAGACTAAATTATGTCTGGGATAAGCATAAGGCTATCCTACAGACTAAATAAATGCCTGGGATAAGCATAAGGCTATCATATAAACTAAATAATGCCTGGGATAAGCATAAGGCTATCATATAAACTAAATAATGCCTGGGATAAGCATAAGGCTATCATATAAACTAAATAATGCCTGGGATAAGCATAAGGCTATCCTACAGACTAAATAATGCCTGGGATAAGCATAAGGCTATCATACAAAGTAAATAATGTCTGGGATAAGCATAAGGCTATCCTACAGACTAAATAATGCCTGGGATAAGCATAAGGCTATCATACAAACTAAATAATGTCTGGGATAAGTATAAGGCTATCCTACAGACTAAATAATGCCTGGGATAAGCATAAGGCTATCATACAAACTAAATAATGTCTGGGATAAACATAAGGCTATCATACAGACTAAATAATGCCTGGGATAAGCATAAGGCTATCCTACAGACTAAATAATGCCTGGGATAAGCATAAGGCTATCATACAAACTAAATAATGTCTGGGATAAGCATAAGGCTATCCTACAGACTAAATAATGCCTGGGATAAGCATAAGGCTATCATACAAACTAAATAATGTCTGGGATAAGTATAAGGCTATCATACAGACTAAATAATGCCTGGGATAAGCATAAGGCTATCATACAAACTAAATAATGTCTGGGATAAACATAAGGCTATCATACAGACTAAATAATGCCTGGGATAAGCATAAGGCTATCATACAGACTAAATAATGCCTGGGATAAGCATAAGGCTATCATACAGACTAAATAATGCCTGGGATAAGCATAAGGCTATCCTATAGACTAAATAATGCCTGGGATAAGCATAAGGCTATCATACAAACTAAATAATGCCTGGGATAAGCATAAGGCTATCCTACAGACTAAATAATGTCTGGGATAAGCATAAGGCTATCCTACAGACTAATTAAATTTATACCTTTTAGGAAATATGGACAGACTTGTTCGGCCTATGGTTCTTATGTGCTGTCAAAATCTATATTTCTCTGTTAGTCATTCACTACATTTTCTGACATTTTATAATAATTAAACCGTAAATCCCAGAGTTCTATATAGCTGACATCTCCACATCTCTGTGCATTGCCTTTTAATAACCCAATAATTACTTTACACTAGTGTTACTTATGAAATAGTTTTGCACGTGGCTGAACCCTGATATATTTGCTTAATCCGTATCCGATACTTTCCCCTACTTGTCTTGCTTACCTGCTATAACATATCGCCCTCTGCTGGTTCTCAGAAATACCACCAACTTCGGATCAAGATCCTGGGTGACTGTTACTACTGCATCTGCGGCCTGCCGGACTACAGGGAAGATCACGCTGTCTGCTCTATTTTGATGGGACTGGCCATGGTTGATGCCATATCGTGAGTAACAGACCATGAACACCCAGTGAGACATATTGTCAGACTTGCCCATATAAATCATATACAAATATAGAACATAGTGTGAAAGAGACAAGACACTTTCATGTTTCAGACAATTTTAAGATAATTTATTTTGATTACTAAATTTACATCATTCAGTTGGTATCCTTTGTTAAAAAGCATACCTACCTAGTCAAAAGAACATGACACCAAACATTTTTCATGATTCAGATAGAGCATACCATTTTAAACAATTTTTCAATATACTTCAATTGTGTTTCATTCTCTTGGCATCATTTATTGAAGGATCAGCAATGCACTACTGGAAGCTAGGTTAAAGGGATACTAAACCCAATTTTTTTTTCTTTAAAGGGACATCAGAACCCAAATTTGTTCATTGTAATTCAGAAAGAGCATGCCAATTTTAAGCAACTTTCTAATTTACTCCTATTAACAATTTTTCTTCCCGTCTCCTTGCTATCATTATTTGAAAAAAAGAAGGCATCTAAGCTTTTTTTTGGTTCAGTACTCTGGACAGCACCTTTTTATTGGTGGATGAATTTATCCACCAATCAGCAAGGACAACCCAGGTTGTTCACCAAAAATGGACCGGCATCTAAACTTACATTCTTGCATTTCAAATAAAGATACCAAGAGAATGAAGAACATTTGATAATAGGAGTAAATTCAAAATTTGCATAAAATGTCATGCTCAATCTGAATCACGAAATTGAATTTTTGGGTACAGTGTCCCTTTAATGATTCAGATAGAGCATGCAATTTTAAACAACTTTCTTATTTACTCCTATTGTCAGTTTTTCTTCTTTCTCTTGCTTTCTTTATTTAAAAAGCAGGAATGTAAATTTTAGGAGCCGCCCCTTTTTTGGTTCAGAACCTGGGTTACGCTTGCTTATTGGTTAGCCAAATGTAGCCACCAATAAGCATTCGCTATCCAGGGTGCTGAACCTAAATCATTGTTTAACTAGTCCCCAAAACACTAAAAAGCAATGTTTCACAAACTGATGCTGCATTTATGACGCTTAAGGAGAAATAAACAACCGGTGTCATGGCAAATACATATATTTATACACATTTATAACTTTAAAAAAATAAAGTGCCTTCCATAGCTGAGAGTGTCTTAAAGAAAAAAAAGGATTATAATTACCATAAGGCACTCATCCACATATAGCAGACAGCCAAACCAGTACTGAAACTTATCAGCAGAGGTAATGGTACAGGAGTATATTTTCAAACTATAAAGGGAAGCAGCAGATGAATCCCTGCGAGCGATTTACAGAGAGCCTCATGAGAGCTTTCCCATAGGCAAAAACATGGTATCATCAGGCAATACTCCCTTCCCATCCTTCAGACAAACACTGCACTTAGAGAGGAACTGGGCTTCAATATGCTTAGGAGCGCCTTTCACTGAAGAATCAAGCATATCATAGTACACCACCTCCTAAGGAGGCAAAGTTTTAAAAACTGAGGTATGAGTGAGGTGGGAGGTGTATTTATAGGCATTTGAGGTTTGGGAATGTTTACTCCCTCCTGGTAGGAATGTGTATCCCATCAGTAACAAGCTTGTGGACTCTCGCCACCTATATGAAAGAAATTGATAATAGGAGTAAATGAGAAAGTTGCATAAAATTGCAAGCTCTATCTGAATTATGAAAGAAAAAATTTGGGTTTAGTGTGCCTTTAACACCACTGTAAGCCAATGACAAGAGGTATATATGTGCAGCCACTAATAAGCAGCTAGCTCCCAGCTCCTACGCCTACTTAGGTGTCCTTTTCAACAAAGGATGTCAAGAGTACAAAGCAAATTAGATAAAATAAGTAAATTGGAAAGCTGTTTAAAATTGCATTCTCTATCTAAATCATGAAAGGAAAGTTTTGGTTTTCATGTCCCTTTAAACTCAGCAGCAGCAACACACTACTGGGAGCTAGCTGGTTATTGGTGACTTCACACATTTGCTTCTTGTCATTGGCTCCCCCCCCCCCACAAAAAAATGTGAATTTGATACATATCATTTTTTAATTATTTTTTTTTAACATTTAACTCAGAAAAAAAAAATGTGAATCCGATTATGTCTGCAAAAGGGGGTACCCTGTGCCCACAGTCTGTGATATGGTCTGAACCCCTATTACTGTATATAGTGACACTGTTTAACCCACCAGTACTGTATAAAATGAGTTACTGATACAGTCTGTAATCTGCCAGTGAGATGGCTGGCCTGAACCTACCCGCCCCAGTACTTTATAGAGTGACCACAGTAGTCTGTGACATGGTCCAGCCCCCCCCCCCCCGTACTGTATATAGTGGTACTGTATAGTGACACTGTTTACGCCCCGCCCCCCATGCTGTAGTAACAAGGTCTGTAATTTGCTGGTTCCACAAACATACACACACACATACATACATGCATAAATACACACACAGTCACATACATACATGCATATACACACACACATACATGCATAAATACACACACAGTCACATACATACACACACACATACATGCATAAATACACACACAGTCACATACATACATACACACACACATACATGCATAAATACACACACAGTCACATACATACATACACACACATACATGCATAAATACACACACAGTCACATACATACAAACATACATACATACACACATACATGCATAAATACACACACAGTCACATACATACATACACACACACACATACATGCATAAAAACACACACACAGTCACATTAGCATACATACACACACACACATACATGCTTAAATACACACACATTCAACATACACACACACAACACACACATACATGCAAAAATACACACAACAGTCCACATACTTACATACACACACACACATACATGCATAAATACACACACATTCACATACACACACACACACACACATACATGCATAAATACACACACAGTCACATACATACATACACACACACACATACATGCATAAATACACACACATTCACATACACACACACACACACACATACATGCATAAATACACACACAGTCACATACACACACACACACACATACATAAATACACACACAGTCACATACATACATACACACACACACATACATGCATAAATACACACACAGTCACATACACACACACACACATACATGCATAAATACACACACATTCACATACACACACACACACACACACACACACACACACATACATGCATAAATACACACACAGTCACATACATACACACACACACATACATGCATAAATACACACACATTCACATACACACACACACACACACATACATGCATAAATACACACACAGTCACATACACACACACACACACACACACACATACATGCATAAATACACACACAGTCACATACATACATACACACACACACATACATGCATAAATACACACACAGTCACATACACACACACACACACACACACATACATGCATAAATACACACACAGTCACATACATACATACACACACACACATACATGCATAAATACACACACAGTCACATACATACATACACACACACACATACATGCATAAATACACACACATTCACACACACACATAAACATACACAAACACCAATGGGTAAAACAGAAACACTAACCCCTGTAGTCAGAGACACTAGTGAAGCATCATGTCACACTCACATGATATCAATGCAGGCAGTGGCAGGTCAACCTTTTTTTATTGCGACCTCTGCACCCCCTGTAGTTCCCGCCCCTGGTTTATTATATTGAAATAAAAACTTTACAATGTACTTTCATTATTTGTTTTACCTATTTTCCTGTAATTTAAAGGGCCATTGTAAAAGAAAAAGGACATGCTTTAATCTGTTAGCGCATGTCATTTTCCGACTATCAACCCTGCACTACTGTGTGTTTATACCGTCGCAAAGGGGTTAAACACAAAGTAGAAATAGTGCTTAGGACCTGCGGTGCACTGCCTGATCCTGAGCAGAAAATGATGCTGATCCCAATCAATTGTGGAACTAGCACTGCTGATTGGTTCAGCAATGTTTTCCACTCTGGGCCCGGGTTTAAACACACAGTAGTGCTGGGTTGATAGCTGTAAAATGACATGCTAACAAATTAGAGCATGTCATTATTTTACTATAATGGCCCTTTAAATATGAAAATTACTTTAAACCTAAATATGAAAATTACAGTTTTTCCACTCCCCCCCCCCTCCCCCCAAAGAAGCTGAAGTGTCATCCGTAGAATTCAGAATCCTGATGCTCCTACATCATGCTATGGTTATAGCTTGGTATGTGCAGGATTTCTAATTCTGCTGCATGACAAACAAGATAACATAGACAACAGTGAAGAATGTTTTTAAGGGGTGTTGTCCCTGGACTGCAAAACAATTCACCATTTGGCTAACAGGATGTAGTTTTTAAAGACTTTTTATTACATCTTTGTATGCAAATAAAAAGTAGTTTTTAATGCCTCCTTGAAAATTAAAAAAAAACGTTGCTTTTCTTTTCCTTTTTATTGCCAACCCTGGAATCTTGATGGGACTCTAAAGATATGTGAGGGAGAAGACAAAAACTGGACGTGGACCATGCGTGTTGGAGTTCACACAGGAACTGTCATTGGTGGAGTCTTGGGGCAGAAACGTTGGCCAGTATGATGTGTGGTCAAACGGATGTCACCCTAGCGAACAAGATGGAGGCTGGCGGTATCCCTGGGTAAGTCCAGGAAGATAATTTATATTCCATTGTTATGAATTATTACCTCTGTTGCAATATGTTAATATATGTAAAAACTCTGTCCCATATTGTTAAAGGGATATGAGACCACATTTTTTTCTTTCCATGGTTCAGATACCAGCATGCAAATTTAAACGACTCTTTCAATTTATTTCTGTTATCCCAAATTTGTTTTGTTCTCTTGATATCCTTTGTCAGGAGCAGAAATCCACTACTTTGAGCTAGCTGCTGAATGGTGGCCTGCAATATATATGCCCTCTTGTTATTGGTTCACCAGTCAGAATACTTTGTCATAGACCATATCCCTTTAAAACACTTTTTTATACATTTATTTCAATAACAAATATTTTACATTAAATGAAACACAAAAATTCAATCCAAGAATTGCACACCTGGGTAGCACTCGTCCCCCTATCATAGATGGCATACATTGGATAGAGACTGAATATCTAGGGAGGAGTGCTTTGAATTTTAAAATATAACCTTTA
The DNA here is from genome assembly GCF_027579735.1 of Bombina bombina. NCBI lineage: Eukaryota > Metazoa > Chordata > Amphibia > Anura > Bombinatoridae > Bombina > Bombina bombina. Next base: position 76,430,514 of record NC_069502.1, read on the forward strand.
TTGGGTAGTTTAACCAAAAACAAAAACTCAAACACACTCCCCATATTACAATGTTAAAAACACAGTATTTTGGTCGGATTAATTTTAATCCAGTATTCTCTAATCAAATGAAGTGGTTGTAATACCTTTCAAAGTGATTTAATTGGTCTTAGGTCTGTAGTATCTATGAGGATCTGTTTTAATCTGATCCTCTAGGTATTTGCGTTGTATAAATAGAGCTTGTACCACTGTGGTAGTAAGTAAGATGTTCCTTTTCTAATTCTTCTAAGTTAGAATTAGCATGGTCTTGCTAGGTGTTTAGAGTAAACACAAAGTTGCACAGTTTAGGACTGGTCTAGGATTACATATTACAATATCTAGTTTGCATTCTGTCTTGTTACTTATATTGTAATTTTGCAATGCTGTTTTGCAGGTCCTTAATCACTATTGATATAGAGGATTAAATACTGTGTTTGGTATAAAGTGGGCAGTACTGTCAATCTGTAACCACTATTAGGTGACAACCTAAATTCTGTCACTGTTTTGACTGCTGTCTAAATGTGCTGACAGCTTAGTTTATTGTATTACCAAAATGTTTGTTGCACTCTCTGGCAGTTTTAAAAATATATATATATATATCTCTGATGGTTTCATATGGTCTCATCTGATTTTAAGATCTTTTGTACTTTATAGTAAATATTTATTAAAGTCTCATAAAATGTTAGATCTTATATAATATTAAAGTTGTTTCTTTTCGCTTTAAAAATATTATATTTAGGCTGCTTCATCTGCAAATAGACTGGTTCTAAAGAAGGATGGTTATGACTAAGCTTAATCTCAGTTTATATTTTTGTTGTTGTTTGAAATGGAGTGTTACCCCTTCCTTGTAATGTACTGGTTATAGTGGCAATACACTTTGGCAAAATTCTTTATAAGTTACTTTGTAATTATTTCATTATATTAGAGAGATGTTTTGTGACTGATTCCTCTCAAATGATTATAACAAAGCACTGCTTATACCACTCTAGTATTGCACAACTGTGCAGGTTTGCTTTACTCGTAGATTTTAATAATAGCTGGATTGATAAAAAAAAGCCCATTATTAATGTGGTATTACTAAAAAGTAAATCTAGTGTTACCTACTATGTTTTGGTATTTTTTCTTTTCTGTTGGATATCCTATAATTCTATGATTCGCTGTAATAGATATTCAATGCGTGTTTTTAACAAAGGATAAATAGAGTACTTTTGTGACTATTTTTACCCCACACTTTAGATTGAACTGAATATTTGGTATGTTTGGTCCAAATGTAATGATTGCAGCGGGTTTTAAACAAATTTGCTCTAATATTGCTACAGAGCTTAATATATATTAGTAGCGGTCTATTTGCTTGACTTCTACAAATAATAACTGTTATTTCGTATTATATAAATGTAGCTACCAATTAAATCTATGATAGGGGGACGAGTGCTACCCCAGGTGTACCAATTCTATCAATCCTTGGATTGATTTTTTTGTTTCATTATACTAGTACACAGCACCTCAGCCATACCATAATTAACCTGGATTATAGACACAAATAGGTGTATATATTATTTATAAATCCAGAGATTAATAGGCTACCCCAATCCTCCACCTTAGCAGTGCCATTAGTTCTTTTGTTGTTCTTTATTTTACATTAAATATCTATGTATATATATGTGCGTGTGTGTGCGTGTATAAAACTTTATTTTAATATGTTTCACACGTGTTTTGTTATACATTTATTCTAGCCTTAACACTTTACGTGAAGTCTTAAAGACAAGGTAAAGTTTAGCGGTATTGAAAGCATATAATCAGTGTAATATTTTACCTGAATGTAGTCGCTAAGTTTATTTTTATTTTTATTATGTAATTTAGATGCAATTGTATGTTTATATTTCCTACCGTTTATTCGAATACTCCTCCCCCATGCCACTTCCGTGTTTCTATGTATAATGTCAGAGAGCGGTCTCACCCCCCCTCCTTACGTCAAGTCAATGCGCGTTCACGAAGTCGATTTCGTCTGCGCATGCGCCACTTCCCCCACTGCCCGTTACAAAGTTTGTATTGTTAGCACAGAGCATGCGCGACTCACGAACGAGCACGGATGGAACTAGGTTGAGTGTAGTCAGACGCATGCGCTCAGTAATATAGTGACGTAGGAATGGATGGGCTAAACCCCTGAAGGGGAAAAAGCTAATTTGACGGTAATATCGATCGCAACTGTCAATAAAAGTTTAAAAAATGTCGGGTGGACGAAAGATTGGTGTCGGAACAGTAATTGTAAGGTAGAAAAATAAGTAATTAGGATAAATATTAGTATATTGATGAATGAAACTTATGCTTATTTTTAAATCTATGAAAGATATCGTTAAGTAGTGTGCTCAACTTTACCTTACCTTTAAGTCACGCTAGCTTTTTGAGCTCTGTCATGTGATGCGCTCTTGCAGAACACATAACTCACAACTTGTAATATGAGCGATTCTCTGGTAAATCTGTTTAACCATTGTATTTGCAATACCAGATTGTGCGCTATTCTGAGCATGGGTCCATGTTATTGATAGCACACCCTGCCCTACCAGTAACGGTCCACTTGTAATCTGGCCCAAAGTGTTTAAAGAGACATTATACAATAATTGTTAATGTGTTCTCAATGATCTGTTTTACATGCTGGAATGTATCAAATTGTTTAGGAACAAACTTTACCTTTCTGGAACACAAGGCAAAAGCTGCACTCTCATAAAGGTGAAGAAACTTTATTAACAAGCAACCTATCCCTTTGTCAAGCTGAAGTTACAATGTGCACATCACACTGATGATGACATAAGCCAATCAAAGAGCCCCAATCAAAAACATGAGCCAATCAAAGAACCCCAAAGGGGCAGGGACAAATAGTAATTACACACATACAAAATCTTTAACCTATTATACTCCAAATTGGTCTAAAAATTTAGCTCAAGGTTAGAAAAAAACCTGATGAATTAGCAGCTATTTTAGAGAACACCTATTTTGATGAAAAGGTATTTGTATAATTAATATTTTATCTTTAAACAAACGGATTAAGGTCAAATTCCCTGTTAATCCCTTTCGGATGCATTTTATCCAGCTTCCAGATCCATTTTGCTTCCTTGTAAAGTAGATCTTTTTGTCTATCACCTCCTCTCACTTTTTTATTTGCCCTGTACTAGCACCATAAATCTTAGTTGGTTAAACTGATGACCCATGGCATGAACATGGTTAGGGACAGGGAGGTGATCTAGATCAGGATTCCTTATATTTGATTTGTGCTGACTTAGGTTGTCTCTGACCTTCTGGGTCGTCTCTCCAATATATAAAAGCCCACATTGACATTTAAGGGCATATACCACATATGATGAATTGCAAGCGTAGAAACTTTTTTTTTTTTTTTTTTGCCAGTATATGGATGAGAAATCTCTTCTCCTTTGATAACACTGTAAAAATTAGCAAAACCCAAACAGAGGTACGTGCCATTTTTTGGCTCGCTAAAAAAGTGGGCATTACCACCAGGGAAGGGGGTCAATAACCTCTTACTGTAGGTTTGGCCATTTTGGTAAGCATATCTTGGTATCTCATTAAAATCTTTAATGTCTGGGCATGTCGTGTAGTATCTGTCAATTTCTAATAAGGATACTATGTATATCTTTATTAAGGGTATTAAATGTATTAACAAAAGTAATTTTGTTTCCATTACTTTTCTTTCCTCTTCGACTTTGAGTATGGTGTAAATTTTGTCTAATTTCCTGTAGCTCCTCTTTTTCATAGCCTCTCTGCTCAAATTTTTGCTGCTGTAAAGGATCAGTCCCAATCCTTTCAACCCTGAGACATTGTGAATTTTGTACACTCTTAAATGAATTAGGGGGATGAAAGTTTTGCCTATGTAGCAATGTATTTTTATCAGTCGGTATAATGTACAAGTCAATTTTTAAAATACCACTCTCCTTTATATAGCTGAGTGTCCAAATAAAAAGTTTTTGGTAATCATGTTTAGCTGGAAATTTTCAAGTAGGGAACTTTACCCTAAAAAATCCATCTTTAGCTGATTTAATGATTCTGAAGGCCCTCACCACAATATAAATAGATCATACATGTAGCAATGCTAAGCAATACAATTACTTTGAAAATGAGATTAGTATATACAAATTAATTCTCAACCTTATCCATAACTAGGCAGGCATATGATGGGGCCACATTAGACCTCGTTGCAGTGCCTGCTTTTTGTAGGTAGAAAGACCCATCAAATATAAAGTAATTGTTCATCAGAATCATTTGTAGCAAATCCATCATAAATTATACCTGTAGTGGATTGTATTGGCCACATGGGACCAGTGCATCTTTAACACTATCTAATACCACCTCATGGGGAGTAACAGTGTATAAACTGGCCACGTCCCATGTAGCCAATACAACACTAACATCAACATTGTGATTTATTTTTAATTTTGTCAAGGAAATCAGTTGTATCCGTGACATAGGATTTTCCTGCCACAACCAAAGGTAATAGTACACAGTCTAGAAATGTTGTATTACTCAGAATGGAACCAATGCCAGCCCCAATCAGATGCTGGGGGATGTTATAGGGTCGTTTGTACTTTTGGAGTAACATAAAAAGATGATATAATAGGATGTTTCAGTAGAATAAACTCATAGAGTTTCTTACTGATTATCTAATCTTCAAGAGCTTGATCTAAAACTGACTTTAAGGGTAGGATCCGCTGTCAGTACCTCATATACATTACGGTCAATCAATTGCCGATAAACCTCAGCTTTATATTTAGTAGTGTCCATAAGGACAATGGCCCCGCCCTTATCTGCTGGCTTAATAATTATTGATATATAATTTTCTAATTATCTGAGTATCTTATTCTCAGCTGGTGTCATGTTATTCATTTTTCGGCCACGGCTCCGCCCCATCTTCCTGCTTCTCATGTTACCAAGTTGGTCTGTCCCAATAAAGAGGCGTTGTTATAGGAGATTGCATGGCATGGGAATCCACAGTTATGATAACTCACATAAGCATGCACTCAAAGTCCATATATTCTTTTACAAAATCTTTTATATGTGTGTAATGACTATTTGTCCCTGCCCCTTTGGGGTTCTTTGATTGGCTCATGTTTTATTGGTTAAGGTATGTCAGTGTGATGTGCACATTGTAACTTCAGCTTGACAAAGGGGCAGGAGCTCTGAAACATTGCTTGCTAATTAAGTGTCTTCACCTTTATGAGAGTGAAGCTTTTGCCTTGTTTTCCTGATATATGTTAGAGCTAGGGGATTGTTCTGAAAAGCTAGCACCCATTAGATTGCAAAATTAATATATGGACTTGGAGTTCATACTTATGTGTGAGTTATTATACCTGTGGATTCTTCTTTAAGTATATGTGTGAGCACCTTTACCTTTATTTTGTCGTTTAAAATATCTGTTTTGCCTGTTAAAACTACTTTCATATAGCACATTACAGTATTTTCCTTTTACACATTTATGTATTTTTAACTTGTTAACAGATTGTATTGTATATGCATTTTGGCAATTGAATAAATAACGTGTCAGTAGTATAATACATTGTTAGTTTTCAGTCAAGAGCCATAACGTGCTGCTCGTACACTGTCTTTCAGGCGGGTCCATATCTCGCAGAGCACATATGACTGCTTAAAGGGAGAGTTTGAAGTGGAGCCGGGAGAAGGAGGGACGCGATGTGACTATCTCAGAGAGAAAGGCATCATCACCTATCTTATTGGCTTACCAAAGCAGCCAGTAAATAAGAATGGCATAAATGGGGTGGTAAGTTTTAACTCTTTAACTTCCTGTGATGAAATCATATCTAGTCTACAAAGCTTCTTGTTTCTCAGCTGCAACCTTAAAGGGACAGTCTACAATATCATTTTTATTGTTTTAAAAGATAGCTAATCCCTTTATTTTACATTCCTCAGTTTTGCAAAACCAACACAGTTATATTAATACGCTTTTTACCTCTGCGATTACCTTGTGTCTAAGCCTCTGCTGACAGCCCCCTGATCACATGACTTTGTATTTATCTGAGTGGCATTTAGTACTGTGTTGCACTAACTCTTAAATAACTCCTCTGACGTGCACACAATGTTATCTATATGGCCCACATGAACTAGCAGTATCCTGTTGTGAAAAGCAAATACAAAAGCATGTGCTTAAGAGGCTGTCAATAGAGCATTTGAAACAGGCAGACATTTAGAGGTTTAAATGTTATAAATTATATAAATCTAACAATGTTGGTTGTGCAAAGCTGGAGAATGAGTAGTAAAGGCGTTATCTATCTTTTAAAACAATAACAATTATATTGTAGACTGTCCCTTTAAGGTTGCAGCTGAGAAACATGAAGCTTTGTAGACTAGATATGACAATATCTAACAATAACAATTTTAATGTAGACTGTCCCTTTAAAAGGACATGATACCCAAATGTTGAACCTCTTGAAAGTTAAAAATCTCTCTATGTAAAAAATTTAAATATTTACCTTATAATTTCCTAAGTATTCACACTCTATTGTAAAGGAACTTTAAGCAGCCAGTTAGGATGTTAGTCCCAGGACATGCTAGAAAGAAAGCATCTGGCATGTGAAGGCACAGTCATGTCATTTGCCTATTCAGTTTAAGGAAGTTTACTATGAAATCTCATGAGATCACAGCAAAGCAATGCATGATGCTGATGATGATTGGCTATTGTTTTCCCCTCCCTGCATATGAAAAGACAGATTACACAAACAATAGCAGCAAGAATCTAAAACTTCGGGGCTTAGTTAGGAGTCTGAAAATCAGCACAATATTATTAAAAAATAAGCAAAACTATACATTGTTACAAAAACACTCCCAGATGGGCTATATAAATGGATCATCTACAAAACATTTATGCAAAGAAAAATCTAGTATACAATGTCTCTTTAAAGGGACAGTCTAGTCAAAATAAAACTTTAATGATTCAGATAGGGCATGCAATTTTAAACAACTTTCCGATTTACTTTTATCATCTTTGCTTTGTTCACTTGGTATTCTTTGTTGAAATCTAAACCTATGTAAGCTCGTATGCTAATTTCAAAGCCCTTGAAGGCCACCTCTTATCTCAGTGCATTGTGACAGTTTTTACAGCTAGACAGTGCTACTTCATGTGTGCAATATAATGAACATTGTGATCACTCTCGTGGAGTTATTTATGAATCAGCACTGATTGGATAAAATGCAAATCTGTCAAAAGAACTGAGATGAGGGGGCAGTGGGTAGAAGCTTAGATACAATGTAATCACAGAGGTAAAAAGTATATTAATATAACAGTGTTGGTTGTGCAAAACTGGGGAATGGGTAATAAAGGGATTATCTATCTTTTTAAACAATAACAATTCTGGAATAGACTGTCCATTTAAACTGAGGAGGGAAATAAAGTGACTATATATGCATATGCCAAATCCTTAATGGATGTTTAAAGTCCCTTTACAATTGGATGGGATATTGAGGTGAAATATCTTCTTTTTTACATGTACAGTATATGTGATATTTTCTAGTAAGATTTTGCAGATATGCTGCATCACTTTGATTCAGTAAACATTTTGCATATCCCTTTACGATGACTGAATTTGTCTGCAGAACATTTGTCATATTCCGGTTTTTTTTTTTAAAACAAGTATAAAAGATGAACCATTTGAATATTAGATGTTATTTAGGATTTAAAAACAAATACTCAAAATATTAGTATTAGCATTCCAATATTGATTTCAATATTTGAAATATATTTTTTAAATTGAGTACTAAATGTAGTTTTTATTTGTTACATTAGATACATTGCAATGTAACATTATTTTATAAAGTTATCTTTGTTCAAATTGTACAAGTAACAAGCAATTATTTGTTCTAAATTGTCAATGTAACAATATTAAAGGGAAACAAATTTCACTACATAGACAGGGTTATTCCCTTAATATTTAATATTAATACAAAATGTACTTTTCTCTTGTAAGATGTATCGAGTCCACGGATTCATCCTTTACTTGTGGGATATTCTCCTTCCCAACAGGAAGTGGCAAAGAGAGCACACAGCCGAGCTGTCCATATAGCTCCCCCTCTAGCTCCACCCCCCCAGTCATTCTCTTTGCCGGCTCTAAGCAATCGGAAGGGTAAAGTGAATGTGGTGTTAGAATTGTAGTTTTTATTTTCTACAAGCAAGAGTTTGTTATTTTAAATGGTACCGGTGTGTACTATTTACTCTCTTGCAGAAAGGAGATGAAGATTTCTGCAGGGAGGAAGATGATTTTAGCATGTTGTAACTAAAATCCACTGCTGTTCCCACAGAGGACTGAGGAGTGCAAGAAAACTTCAGTTGGGGGGAACGGTTTGCAGGTTAGGCTGCAATAAGGTATGTTCAGTCATTTATTTCTAGACAAGACTGTGAGAATGCTATAAAAGACTGATAAATCCCCATGAGGGAAGGGTAAGCTGTATTCAGAGACTAAGTATGGAATTTCAAGCTTACATAACAGGGCTAGTTTATGCTGGTTGACACTACTTTATGGCAAACGGTTTTTATTGAAAATATCATTTTTTTGAGATACTTTGAAGGTTCCTTTAGGTTTCTTTCAGGGGTTGTTACCCACATGGCTATTATTAAAACACTTGGGAGTGTTTCTTCAGGCCTCACAGGCACCGTAGTGAGGCGGGAGGGGCCTAATTTCGCGCCTCAGATGCGCAGTTATGTTTGACTAGAAGTTCAGGCTGTTTCACATGGAGGGTCCTGCTGCAGTTTGAGGGCCTATAAGAAGCTTTTTCCACACAAATCTGGTTCCTAAGGGTTGGTAGGGCCACAGCAGAGCTGTGGCAAGGTGCTGAGCGTTTTGTAACCGTTTTTTTTACTTACTGTCGATCCGGTTTGGGCATTAAGGGGTTAATCGTTTTTATTGCTAGTGGTGCAATCTTACTAATGCTTTAGGTACATACTGTAAAAATTTTGAAAAGTTTGCTGCATTTTTTCACTGTTTTGCAAAATTGTGTGCCTTTTTTATCTCTTAAAGGCACATTAACGTTTTTTTCAAAGTGTGTTTTTACTTGATTAAAGTGATTTCCAAGCCTGCTTGTTTTACTACTAGTCTGTTAAACATGTCTGACACCAAGGAAAATCCTTGTTCAATGTGTTTAGAAGCCATGGTGGAACCCCCTCTCAGAATGTGTCCCACTTGTACTGATATGTCTATACACTTTAAAGAACATATTGTTGCACTTAAAAATGTGGCCCAAGATGATTCTCAGACAGAAGGTAATGAGGTTAGCCCGTCAACTTCTCCCCAAGTGTCACAACCAGTTACGCCCGCTCAAGCGACGCCTCATCTCTAGTGCGTCTAACTCTTTTACCTTGCAAGACTTGGCGGCAGTTATGAATAATACCCTATCAGTGTTCTTATCTAAACTGCCCGTGTTACCTGCAAAGCGTGATAGCTCTGTTTTAAGAACAGATAGTGAGCATTCTGACGCTTTAGTAGCCGTATCCGATATACCCTCACAGCGAACTGAAGCTGGGGTGAGGGATGGGCTGTCTGAGGGAGAAATTTCCGATTCAGGAAAGGTTTCTCCTCAGACAGATTCAGATACATTGGCTTTTAAATTTAAACTAGAACACCTCCACTTATTGCTCAGGGAGGTATTAGTTACTCTGGATGACTGCGACCCTATGGTGGTTCCAGAGAAATTGTGTAAAATGGACAAGTACCTAGAAGTTCCTGTTTACACTGATGTGTTCCCGGTCCCTAAGAGGATTGCGGATATAGTTACTAGGGAGTGGGATAGACCAGGTATCCCTTCGTTCCCCCTCCTGTTTTTAAGAAAATGTTCCCCATATCTGACCCCATGCGGGTCCCTAAGGTGGAGGGGGCTGTTTCTTCACTTGCTAAACGCACAACTATACCAATTGAAGACAGTTGTGCTTTTAAAGACCCTATGGATAAAAAAATTAGAGGGTTTACTTAAGAAAATTTTTGTTCAACAAGGTTTTCTTCTCCAACCTATTGCATGCATTGTTCCTGTAACTACTGCAGCTGCTTTCTGGTTCGAGGCGCTGGATGATGCGCTCCAGACGGAGACCTCATATGAGGACAGAATTAAGGCTCTTAAGCTGGCTAATTCTTTTATCACAGATGCCGCTTTCCAACTAGCTAAGTTAGCGGCAAAGAATTCAGGTTTCGCCATTTTAGCGCGCAGGGCGCTATGGCTAAAGTCCTGGTCGGCCGATGTGTCGTCAAAATCTAAACTCTTGAACATCCCTTTCAAAGGAAAGACCCTCTTCGGGCCTGAATTGAAAGAGATTATTTCAGAAATCACTGGGGGAAAACATAATTTATGTAAGAACTTACCTGATAAATTCATTTATTTCATATTAGCAAGAGTCCATGAGCTAGTGACGTATGGGATATACATTCCTACCAGGAGGGGCAAAGTTTCCCAAACCTCAAAATGCCTATAAATACACCCCTCACCACACCCACAAATCAGTTTAACGAATAGCCAAGAAGTGGGGTGATAAGAAAAAAGTGCGAAAGCATAAAAAATAAGGAATTGGAATAATTGTGCTTTATACAAAAAAATCATAACCACCTCAAAAAGGGTGGGCCTCATGGACTCTTGCTAATATGAAAGAAATGAATTTATCAGGTAAGTTCTTACATAAATTATGTTTTCTTTCATGTAATTAGCAAGAGTCCATGAGCTAGTGACGTATGGGATAATGAATACCCAAGATGTGGAACTTCCACGCAAGAGTCACTAGAGAGGGAGGGATAAAATAAAGACAGCCAATTCCGCTGAAAAATAATCCACACCCCAAAACAAAGTTTAAATCATATAATGAAAAAAACTGATTTGTGGGTGTGGTGAGGGGTGTATTTATAGGCATTTTGAGGTTTGGGAAACTTTGCCCCTCCTGGTAGGAATGTATATCCCATACGTCACTAGCTCATGGACTAATTACATGAAAGAAAAGGCCATGCTCTCCCTCAGGACAAGTCCTTTAAGACATAGAACAAACAAAATAATTTTCGTTCCTTTCGGTATTTCAGGAGCGGTCTCGCTTCATCCTCCCCTGCTGCAAAGCAAGAGGGTAACGCTTCACAACCCAGGTCAGCCTGGAAACCTTACCAGGGCTGGAACAAGGGTAAACAGGCCAAGAAGCCTGCAGCTGCCTCCAAGACAGAAAAAGGGCTGGGTTTTTACTCAAACCTGTTTGTGGTTCCCAAGAAAGAAGGAACTTTCAGACCAATCCTGGATCTCAAAATTCTAAACAAATTCATCAGAGTCCCATCATTCAAGATGGAGACCATTCGGACAATCTTGCCAATGATCCAGGAGGGTCAATATATGACCACCGTGGATTTAAAGGATGCGTATCTGCACATTCCTATCCACAAAGATCATCACCAGTTTCTCAGGTTCGCCTTTCTGAACAAGCATTACCAGTTTGTGGCTCTTCCTTTCTGGTTGGCCACTGCTCCCAGAATTTTCACAAAGGTGCTAGGGTCCCTCCTGGCGGTTCTAAGACCGCGGGGTATAGCAGTGGTGCCTTATCTAGACGACATCTTAATTCAGGCGTCGACTTTCCAAAGAGCCAAGTATCACACGGAAATTGTATTGGCCTTTCTGAGGTCTCACGGGTGGAAGGTGAACATCAAAAAGAGTTCTCTCTCCCCCCTGACAAGAGTTTCCTTCTTAGGAACTCTGATAGACTCGGTAGAAATGAAAATATTTCTAACGGAGGTCAGAAAGTTAAAACTCTTAACCACTTGCCGAGCCCTTCATTCCATTCCTCGGCCATCTGTAGCTCAGTGCATGGAGACAATCGGACTAATGGTAGCGGCAATGGACATAGTCCCTTTTGCACGGATACACCTCAGACCACTGCAACTATGCATGCTCAAACAGTGGAATGGGGATTATGCAGATTTGTCTCCTCAAATACAGCTGGACCAGGGGACCAGAGCTTTTCTTCTCTGGTGGTTGTCTCAGGATCACCTGTCTCAGGGAATGTGTTTCCGCAGACCAGAGTGGATCATCGTAACGACCAACGCCAGTCTGTTGGGCTGGGGTGCAGTCTGGGACTCCCTGAAAGCTCAGGGCTTATGGTCTCGGGAAGAAGCTCTTCTCCCAATAAACATTCTGGAACTGAGGGCGATATTCAACGCGCTTCAGGCATGGCCTCAGCTAGCTGCGGCCAAATTCATCAGATTTCAGTCGGACAACATCATGACTGTAGCTTACATCAATCATCAAGGGGGAACAAGGAATTCCCTAGCAATGACGGAAGTAACCAAAATAATCAGGTGGGCGGAGGATCACTCCTGCCATCTCTCAGCAATTCACATCCCAGGAGTAGACAACTGGGAGGCAGCAGACTTTTCACCCGGGGGAGTGGGAACTCCACCCGGAGGTATTTGCCCAGCTGACTCAGCTATGCGGCACTCCAGAATTGGATCTGATGGAGTCCCGTCAGAACACCAAACTTCCTCTTTACGGGTCGAGGTCCCGGGATCCTCAGGCGGTGCTGATAGATGCTCTAGCAGTGCCTTGGTCCTTCAATCTGGCCTATGTTTTCCCACCGTTTCCTCTCCTCCCTCGTCTGGTGGCCAGAATCAAGCAGGAGAGGGCTTCGGTGATTCTGATAGCGCCTGCGTGGCCACGCAGGACCTGGTATGCAGACCTAGTGGACATGTCATCTGTCCCACCATGGACATTACCAATGAGGCAGGACCTTCTAATACAAGGTCCTTTCAAACATCCAAATCTAATTTCTCTGCGTCTGACTGCTTGGAGATTGAACGCCTAATTCTATCAAAGGGTGGTTTCTCTGAGTCGGTTATTGATACCCTGATTCAGGCTAGAAAGCCTGTCACCAGGAAAATCTACCATAAGATTTGGCGAAAATATCTTTTTTGGTGTGAATCCAAGAGTTACTCATGGAGTAAGATTAGGATTCCCAGGATATTGTCTTTTCTCCAGGAAGGGTTGGAGAAAGGATTATCATCTAGTTCCTTCAAAGGACAGATATCTGCTTTGTCGGTTCTATTACACAAACGTCTGGCAGAGATATCAGACGTTCAAGCGTTTAGTCAGGCTTAAGTCAGAATCAAGCCTGTTTATAGACCTGTGGCTCCGCCATGGAGTCTGAATTTAGTTCTTTCAGTTCTGCAAGGGGTTCCTTTTGAACCTTTACATTCCATAGATATTAAGCTTTTATCTTGGAAAGTTTTGTTTTTGGTAGCTATCTCTTCTGCTCGAAGAGTTTCAGAGCTATCTGCTTTACAGTGTGATTCACCTTACCTGGTTTTCCATGCAGATAAGGTAGTTTTGCGTACCAAACCCGGTTTTCTTCCTAAGGTTGTGTCTAATAAGAATATTAACCAGGAAATTGTTGTTCCTTCTCTGTGTCCTAAGCCTTCTTCGAAGAAGGAACGTCTGTTACACAATCTTGATGTGGTTCGTGCTTTAAAGTTCTATTTGCAAGCAACTAAGGATTTCAGACAAACATCTTCTTTGTTTGTTATCTATTCTGGTAAGAGGAGAGGTCAGAAGGCGACTGCTACCTCTCTTTCCTTTTGGCTGAAAAGCATCATCCGTTTGGCCTATGAGACTGCTGGCCATCAGACTCCCGAAACAATTACTGCTCATTCTACCAGAGCAGTGGCTTCCACATGGGCTTTTAAAAATGAGGCTTCTGTTGAACAGATTTGTAAGGCAGCGACTTGGTCTTCGCTGCATACTTTTTCCAAATTTTACAAATTCGATACTTTTGCTTCTTCGGAGGCTATTTTTGGGAGAAAGGTTTTGCAAGCAGTGGTGCCTTCCGTTTAAGGTACCTGTCTTGTTCCCTCCCTTCATCCGTGTCCTAAAGCTTTGGTATTGGTATCCCACGAATAAAGGATGAATCCGTGGACTCAATACATCTTACAAGAGAAATTTTTGCTTACCTGATAAATTACTTTCTCTTGTGATGTATTGAGTCCACGGCCCGCCTTGGCTTTTAAGTCAGGTAGATTTTTTGTTTAAACTACAGTCACCACTGCACCCTATGGTTTCTCCTTTTTCTTCCTAACCTTAGGTCAAATGACTGGGGGGTGGAGCTAGAGGGGGAGCTATATGGACAGCTCTGCTGTGTGCTCTCTTTGCCACTTCCTGTTGGGAAGGAGAATATCCCACAAGTAAAGGATGAATCCGTGGACTCGATACATCACAAGAGAAAGTAATTTATCAGGTAAGCATAAATTCTGTTTTTCTTTCCAATGGCATGGAGAGTCCACAAATCTATTCTAATTACTAGTAGGAATTCAACTCCTGGCAACCAGGAGGAGGCAAAGAACACCCCGGCAAAGCTTTAAGTATCACTCCCACTTCCCATAAACCCCCAGTAATTATTTGCCTTTGTACATAGGAGGATGTGTGAAGAAGGTGTCTGAAGGAAATCAAGTTATTAATCCTTTAATGGGTACTTTTCTCTGCAAGCAAGGATTGGGGCAATGCTGTGTCCATGTAATTCTCTTTAGTAAGAGTAATGGTGGCTTTTAGCAGTTGGAGGTCGGTGAGGCAGTCCTCACTTTAACTCCAACAATGTATTCTAACCCCTACATAGAAAACCAGGGTTGGTTACTCTGTTTTTCTTGTTCTCTTCAGGTCCCTGTCAGCAGTCGGATGAGGCTAACAGACTTGGAGCTGCTGTGACTGCTCCACATCAGAAGATCCTGGAGGGTAATGCCTTACTTTTATATTTCATAGGCAGAAGTATCGTGAAAGGACTGGGTTATCAGGGACCTAGTGGGATCTGCTTCCCTCAGGAGGGGTATGTATTTTATTATTATATATCTGCAACTTTGGGATATTTTTTAGTGGAGCAGCTCCCTGAGTTAAGACCAGGATAAAGAACTGCTGCTTATAGTGCCTATGAAGGATCAGAGTACATAAAGACCCAGGCTTTATGGGGTGTGGGGCCCGTACATTATACCCTCACGCTCCTATCCCTGCCAGGCTCAGTTTTATGGAGCTCAATGAACCCTCATGTTATATGAATCTTTTAGCCAGTGTCATTCTGGCACGTTTATTTTCGCGCGCTTGAGAATTTATGGCACAGGTTATGGTCTTTAACATGACTATCAGGCCGTTCTTACTGCTAGCCTTTCTCCTCGTCCTTTAGCATTCGTGGCAGTTAGACTGCTTCGCGTTTTCTCTTAGGTTGCTGTTTTTACAATACTTTGGCAGAGTCCTGATTTTCCACGGCTTCCTTATTTCCTGCTGGGGGTGAGTACTGAGTGTATCCCTAAGTGTTTGTGTGTTTAGACTTTGGGTCATTCTTACATGCTCCTTTTTAATATTTCTTGGAGCCTTATACATGAGGGGTATATGGCAGAGGAGTTATAGGTCCCCATATCCATGATGGTACAGCCATGTACAGAAGCAAGGCTACAGTTTTGAGAAATTTATCCTGATATATAAGCGCTGTCCCTTCTGTCCAGTTTGGATTTGACATGAGGGAAAGTTTATGTTCATTTACACGTCAGGGGGATTCTATGTTTCTGTCAGCGATGTGTGACCATAGTTAATAGGCCGGTCATGGCCATCTGCTGAGGGGCCATTGATTTTTACTTTTGTCTTCAGGTGTTCTGAACTTTATTCTCATAGGGCTGTTCCTATGAGTTAACACCCCTCAGACACCGGGCACCTAGCTGTCTTGCAGCGGTATTCAGATTAATCAGTTTTTTCCCGCCTCGAGACAGTTTGCTGGCACGCTCTTTATACAGGGACGGTGTCTACTGCTGCGGGTGTTCTGCAGTGTATTCACTGCAACTCTGTTTTGAAGGGGTAAGTGGGAGACTCTGTTAAGCACTCTTCACGGGTCCTAGATGATCCGGAGTGTTGGGCTTCATGTGATTGATAGTTGCTCTTAGAAGGCAGCTTTTTTCTAAAAGTTAGGTATGTATTTTATCAGGTATGATATAGTTAGCTAACTTCTTATTTTGGGAGAATTTATATTGCATGGCGATTGACTCAGCGATTCTCTAATGTACTTTTTCTCCTGATCTTAAATAATCGCCCAACTTAAGTGTACTTCTTCATAAGAAACCGTAATTAGCGGCCCTTCTCTGTTGCTTTATGCTTGAAGGGGATATAGTGATTATAGTAATTTGTAGCGCACTAACAACTGCTAGTGTTTGTGGTGCGTGCTAGGTCCCGCTCTATCTGCAAGAGTTTAATCCTTTGTAGATTATGCAGGGACTTTATAGTGGCATAATAAAGTAGTGTTCTCTGCTACAATAACTTTTTAGAATACCTAATAATAATGCAGTGGGTAACGCTCTATCTTTTTGTAGGATTGTAACTGTTTTCAGCTCAGGGTTGGTTCCCTGATATCTGTTGCCACCTAGTGATGGTTAAAGGTAATTTGACATTATTGCTAGTTTTTACAAGAAATGTTGTCTACAAAACACAGGTCTAGTGGCCTAAGGGATATCTTCTCTGCCTAGCAAGCTTAAAGTATAGCGTAATGGAGAGAAGGTTAGCTATCCCCTTGACATGGATGATAGGTTTCCTGCTTTGCGTGCAGGAAGCCATGGGATTGAATCCACCTGGAAGGTTGGATTGTACATGGCTCTACCTATCCTTCCTGTAATCAAAGTAATCTTTTACTTTAAGGAAGTAATTTAGTTGGTTTAAGTGTGATTTCCCTTCTCTAGTTGGGATCATCATATGTAAGACGTCCATTCTGGTATTTTTTCCCTCATAGCAGGATTTCCTGCTATGCCTTTGCACATAGTTGTAAAATTTAAGATTATACTAGATTGAATATGGACGTCTTTTTCATATCAAGCTCGCTTTCCGCTAATGTCTGTGACATTATGTTTTGGCCTAGTTATCATTTCTTGTCACTTCATGATCTTAGCGCATTACAATCTTCATCTTCCTCATATTGAGGCAATTCTGGTTATGTCTGTGACATCAGGTTTGGTTTTATATATATCTTAGAGATATTTTAACTCTAACTTATGGATTTTTCATAATTGGGGTTCAGGATATCTCACATTAGTGAGTATTTATTCTGCCTAGGATTGTGACATCTGTGAAGGTCACATCCTATCTTTCTTATGATGTTGGGACTTTACTGTGTTTTTTGTCCTCATTTATTTGATATATAGACATATATTAATATGTTTTCTCTCATATTAAGGAGGTTCCTTGTATTGACTGTAGATTTATGTTTCCCCTTGTAATCTTTTTTGTTTGTTCTCTCTATGAGATATAACAGTATTTTATTTCCCCTGCTATGGTTCTCGTTTGCATAGCAAGCGGAAGGGCAAAATTATTTGGGAGGATTCTAAAATATATTCCAGATATAAGGCATGTGCCTTTGGAGATATTCATGTGAGATTGTATCTTCAGATACTAGCCTCCTGAGCTGGAGGGAGGTTTTAGGGTCCCTTAAACATCAGGTTCCCCGGGAATTAGTGGGTAATCTAGAAACCTTCCAAATGGATTACCATCTGCTTTTAAATCAGCTTTGGTCGCCATTTTTGCTCATGATATTCAATGGAGTCATTCCTTCCATTATGGAGTGTTCTCATTGCCTTTTCTGTCCGGTTTTTCAGATTTCTATCAGACAGGCAACAGCTAATCTATTTTTTTTTATTGGAGGACCAAGGGCCTTTGTGATAAGTTAGTTTTTCGCATTCTTCAGTGGGCAGTCTCTCATCTGCTTCATTTCTACATACTTATTTGGCAGGAGAGTCTTATCTGTGTTTGCCAGGACTAGGCTGGTTGATTGCTCTCTGAGCCCGCCGATCTCTGTGATTTCCCCACTTGGGGGATACTTGCGCAATTTATGGTATTGGGGGACAGTTTGCAGGCTTTCCCCTAAAATATTCTTATTTAGGTGTGGTTAACTGGGAAGCATTGCTTCTCGACCTAGTGTAGTATCTGTTCTTAACAGTTTAATATCTGATCTGTCCCCTATCTGGGGACCATATATTTAATGGATTTTTGGATGGAAGATCACCACGAGGAGTGGTATCTTTATCCAGCTGTAGTAGTCTGATGGTTAGCTTATCTGCCTAGCAAGCGAAAGGCTGGCGTTTGTGCCCAGCTACAGCTCTTTGCACCTTGAAGGTGTATTAGCAGGTTTTTAATCCAGAGATATTCTCAGTGATAGCCCTCATGGGGGGTTCCGGAGCTGGACATGATGGCGTTTTGTCTAATCTCCAAACTTCTCTTTTTCGGATCCAGATCAAGGGATCCGTAATCAGTTTTGATGGATGTTCTAGTGGTTCTTGTCTTGCTTTTCCTGTTTTCCCCATTTGTCTTCTTTCCTCAGGGCACTCCCACAGTCCCATAGTGTAGTGGTTATCAATTCTGCTTCACACGCAGAAGGTCCAGGGTTCAAAACCCAGTGGGACTATTCCTTTAAAGTCCCTTTCTATATCCATTTCTATATTCTCTGATGCTGACTGCAGGGAGATTGTTCGTCTAGTCTTATCTATATGAGGTTTTGTCTGTGAGGATTTTTGTCTCCTTGATACAGGATCTCTTGCCGGTTCTCGCAGGATTACATAGAGGTTGGTGCTCCTTCCTCATTGATGCGAATCTCATCCTTGACGGGGAGTGAGACTTCTGCATATTGTCTTTCCTCCAGGAGAGTCTGGAGAAGGGTTTATCAGTAGTTACCTAAAGGGTCAGATTTCTGACTTTTCTGTTTTGATTTCTATCGCTTGATTAACTTACCTGAGGTTCAGTACTTGATTCAGACCTTGGTCAGGATCAAGACTGTGTTTAGTCCTGTTGCTCCTTTTTGGAATCTCAACCTGGTTCTTCGGGTTAGGAAGCAGGCTCCGTTTGAGCCTATTCTTAATATTTATATTCCATGCGGATGTGACGGTCCTTTGTACGAGTTTGGGATTGCGACCCAGCACGTTTCGGATAGCTATATCAGGAACTTGTCATTTCCCTTTTTGGTTTTTACATAAGCAGGCCTATGTAGCTTTGTGGTTAGCCTTATGTATTTGCAACTCTATGGTGTTGTTTTGAATCCAGCTGCTAACGCTGGATGTTCATTTATATCTATCTCCGGGGTACTAGGATTTTGTACTCAAGGGAGATGTGGTCGCCACATCTCCCTTGAGTACAAAATCCTAGTACCCCGGAGATAGATATAAATTAATATTGTGGTGTAGTGGTTAGCTCCACTGCTCCTGAAGCAGAAGGTTGTGGGTTTGAACCCAAGTAAATCTCCTGCTTTCTCATCTGGGTTGTGATTCTGGTGACAGCAAGCATTCCTAAGCAGAAGTTTTTAAAAACAATCTTCTATTATTTGTTTGTGTATTCAGTCTGGAGTAAGGGTCAGTAGGCCATGTCCTTCTCTCTTTCTTTTTGGTCCTGGAGTGTCATCAAGTTGGCTTAGGTGACATCTGGATAACAGACTCCTGAAATGATTACGTCTGATCCCTAGGGCTGTTTTCTTCTTTCTGGGCTTATGAAGTCAAGGCTTCTGTGGGAAGAATTTGCAAGACGGCCTTTTTGGCCTTGCTTATACATTTTTAAAATTTTCAAAATAAATGTTTGTGCCTCAGCTGAGGCTCCTTTGGGAGAAAGTATTCTTCAAGTGGTGGTGCCCTCAGTCTAGGTACACCGGTCTTGTGGCTCCCTCCCTTTCCATTCTGTGTCCTCTAGCTTGGGTATTGGTTCCCACTAGTAATAAGGATGGGTTTGTGGACTCTCCATGCCATTGTAAAGAAAACAACATTTATGCTTGCTTGATAAATTCTTTTCTTTCCTGGCATGGAGAGTCCACGACCTGCCCTTGTCTAAGTTCAAGACAGCTTATAATTTTTTTCTAGTCTTCAGGCAACCCTATACCCTTTGGGTCCTCTTCTCTTTCTGTATTCCTTCGGCTGAATGACTGGGGGTTTATGGGAAGTGGGAGTGATACTTAAAGCTTTGCTGGGGAGTTCTTTGCCTCCTCCTGGTAGCCAGGAGTTGAATTCCCACTAGTAATTAGAATCAATTTGTCCACTCTCCATGCCAGGAAAGACAATAATTTATACATTAAGTTGTTTTTAGCATTGTAGGCTGCAGATACGGACTGTAGATCTATGTCTGTGCTCTGTGCCTTTAAATATTCTGCACAGTGTAAACAGATTACCCATAATTACTATGAGAAATACCAATTCTGTGTGACACCCTCAAGCATAAATATGGGTTATTTCCTTATCTCCTGTAACAAATTAGTGCTACATGATAAATTTAGACAGTTATTTTAGTGATGTCATTTTTCATGAGTTTAAAGAGACACTAAACCCAATTTTTTTCTTTCATGATTCAGATAGAGCATGTAATTTTAAGCAACTTTTTAATTTACTCCTATTATAAAATTGCCTTTGTTCTCTTGCTATCTTTATGTGAAAATGCAGGAATGTAAGCTTAAGAGACGGCCTATTTTTGGTTCAGCAACTGGGTAGAGCTTCCTGATTGGTGGCTAAATGTAACCACCAATAAGCAAGTGCTACCCATGTCCTGACCCAAAAATGGGCCGGCTCTTAAGCTTTACATTCCTACTTTTTCAAATAAAGATAGCAAGAGAACAAAGAAAAAAAATATAATAGGAGTAAACTAGAAAGTTGCTTAAAATTGCATGCTCTATCTGAATCATGAAACAAAAAATTGGGTTTAGTTTCCCTTTAATGCTAAATGCCTTATTCTTGTGAGCTGATCCGCTCAGTAACGGGTGCCGTCTCTTTTGCTTGCTGCTCTCTTCCTCTCGTTTGGTTTTGTTCAGAAGCTGTCGCTGACGTCATCCCACGGAAATTCCCCACAGCTGATTAACACCAAGGATTGCAATGGCAGCATCCACACAACCTGCACCACCCCTGATGAGAACGAGGAGCTGGATACCAGGGTGAGTGGAGTTGCTCAGTAAATGACATAAAAACATCACCTGCAGACAATACATGGTTTTAAGACGTCTAACTTCTGTTAGCGGTACATTAAACTCAAAATGTAATTCCACATAAAAGGCTAGATTACAAGTGGAGCATAGATTATGAATAATTCCACATGAAAGGCTAGATTACAAGTGGAGCATAGATTATGAATAATTCCACATAAAAGGCTAGATTACAGGTGGAGCATAGATTATGAATAATTCCACATAAAAGGCTAGATTACAAGTGGAGCATAGATTATGAATAATTCCACATAAAAGGCTAGATTACAGGTGGAGCATAGATTATGAATAATTCCACATAAAGGGCTAGATTACAAGTGGAGCATAGATTATGAATAATTCCACATAAAAGGCTAGATTACAAGTGGAGCATAGATTATGAATAATTCCACATGAAGGGCTAGATTACAAGTGGAGCATAGATTATGAATAATTCCACATAAAGGGCTAGATTACAAGTGGATCATAGATTATGAATAATTCCACATGAAGGGCTAGATTAAAAGTGGAGCATAGATTATGAATAATTCCACATAAAAGGCTAGATTACAAGTGGAGCACAAAAATAAGTTAAACCAATTGTGCTCCTATTTTTGCAATCAAATATATATATATGTGTGTATTTGTACACGTGTATATGTGTATTATTTGTGTATGTATGTATCTGTGCCCATACATATCTACACATAAATACACACATACAAATAGACAAACACACACATATATTTTATATATATATATATATATATATATATATATATATATATATATATATATATATATATATATATACACACACTTTTGAGGCATTCCCAGTCCAACAATAGTACAATATTTTTGTTTTGTTATACTTTTATTCTAGTCCTAACACTTTTATTTGGCCTCAAGTCACGCTTTTTTCGCGATTTTATGTGTTGGCCCAAATTTAGGAATTTCTTTGTTTCAAGTCTGAGTGAAATCTTAAACCTTGGCATGATAACACATTTTTGGCTTTTAATATATATCTGTTAAAAACGCTTAAATATAGCTTTAGGAGCAAATAACAATTTTTTCCACAGTTAGCTGAAATAATGTTAAACTTTGAAAAAATGAAGCTGTGTAAATACACATTAATGAATAGACAAGTGCACATGCTTGCTCTTTCGCAGGTACATTCGTCTAGATTATGATAAAAAAGGGAGTATCATAAAGGAATCGTGAAATTAAACTTTTATGATTCAGATAGGGCATACAATTTTAAACAAATTTCCAATTTACTTTTATCATAAAACTTGCTTTGTTCTCTTGGTATTTTTTGTTGAAAGCTAAACCTAGGTAGGCTCATAGGCTGATTTCTAAGCACTTGAAGGCTGCCTCTTATCTCAGTCCATTTTATTAGCTTTTCACAGCTAGACAATGCTAGTTCATGTGTGCCACATGGGGCGAAACTACAGGGGGTGCAGAGACCACAATTGCGACTGGGGGCCCAGCTTAAAAAAAAAACATAATTTATTTAAGAACTTACCTGATAAATTCATTTCTTTCATATTAGCAAGAGTCCATGAGCTAGTGACGTATGGGATATACATTCCTACCAGGAGGAGCAAAGTTTCCCAAGCCTCAAAATGCCTATAAATACACCCCTCACCACACCCACAATTCAGTTTAACGAATAGCCAAGAAGTGGGGTGATAAGAAAGGAGCGAAAGCATAAAAAATAAGGAATTGGAATAATGGTGCTTTATACAAAAAAATCATAACCACCACAAAAAGGGTGGACTCTTGCTAATATGAAAGAAATGAATTCATCAGGTAAGTTCTTTCAAGGAGCTTGCAGACAAACCCTTATCCAAACCATCCTGAAGAAACTGTAAAATTCTAGGAATTCTAAAAGAATGCCAAGAGAATTTATGAGAAGAACACCAAGAAATGTAAGTCTTCCAGACTCGGTAATAAATCTTCCTAGACACAGATTTACGAGCCTGTAACATAGTATTAATCACTGAGTCCGAGAAACCTCTATGGCTAAGAATCAAGCGTTCAATCTCCATACCTTCAAATTTAATGATTTGAGATCCTGATGGAAAAATGGGCCTTGAGATAGACGGTCTGGCCTTAACGGAAGTGTCCAAGGTTGGCAACTGGCCATCCGAATGAGATCCGCATACCAAAACCTGTGAGGCCATGCTGGAGCCACCAGCAGTACAAACGAACGCTCCATTAGAATTTTGGAAATCACTTTTGGAAGAAGAACTAGAGGCGGAAAGATATAAGCAGGATGATAATTCCAAGGAAGCGACAACGCGTCCACTGCTTCCGCCTGAGGATCCCTGGATCTGGACAGATACCTGGGAAGTTTCTTGTTTAGATGAGAGGCCATCAGATCTATTTCTGGAAGTCCCCAGATTTGAACAATCTGAATAAATACCTCTGGGTGAAGAGACCATTCGCCCGGATGTAACGTCTGGCGACTGAGATAATCCGCTTCCCAATTGTCTACACCTGGGATGTGCACCGCAGAAATTAGACAGGAGCTGGATTCCGCCCATACAAGTATCCAAGATACTTCTTTCATAGCCTGAGGACTGTGAGTCCCACCTTGATGATTGACATATGCCACGGTTGTGACATTGTCTTTCTGAAAACAAATAAACGATTCTCTCTTCAGAAGAGGCCAGAACTGAAGAGCTCTGAAAATTGCACGGAGTTCCAAAATGTTGATTGGTAATCTCGCCTCCTGAGATTCCCAAACCCCCTGCGCTGTCAGAGATCCCCATACAGCTCCCCAACCTGAAAGACTCGCATCTGTTGAGATCACAGTCCAGGTTGGATGAACAAAAGAGGCCCCTTGAATTAAATGATGGTGATTCAACCACCAAATCAGAGAAAATCGAACATTGGGATTTAAGGATATTAATTGTGATATCTTTGTATAATCCCTGCACCACTGGTTCAGCATACAAAGCTGGAGAGGTCTCATGTGAAAACGAGCAAAAGGGATCGCGTCCGATGCAGCAGTCATGAGACCTAGAATTTCCATGCACAAAGCTACCGAAGGGAACGATTGAGACTGAAGGTTTTGACAAACTGAAAACAATTTCAGACGTCTCTTTTCTGTTAGAGACAAAGTCATGGACACTGAATCTATTTGGAAACCCAGAAAGGTTACCTTTGTCTGAGGAATCAAGGAACTCTTTGGTAAATTGATCCTCCAACCATGTCTTTGAAGAAACAACACAAGTTGATTCGTATGAGATTCTGCAGAATGTAAAGACTGAGCAAGTACCAAGATATCGTCCAAATCAGGAAATACCGCAATACCCTGTTCTCTGATTACAGAGAGAAGGGCACCGAGAACCTTTGAAAAGATCCTTGGAGCTGTTGCTAGGCCAAACGGAAGAGCAACAAACTGGTAATGCTTGTCTACAAAAGAGAATCTCAGGAACTGATAGTGATCTGGATGAATTGGAAAATGAAGATATGCATCCTGTATGTCTATTGTAGACATATAATGCCCTTGCTGAACAAAAGGCAGAATAGTCCTTATAGTCACCATTTTGAATGTTGGTATCCTTACATAACGATTCAATATTTTTAGATCCAGAACTGGTCTGAAGGAATTCTCCTTCTTTGGTACAATGAATAGATTTGAGTTAAACCCCAGACCCCGTTCCAGAACTGGAACTGGCACAATTACCCCAGCCGACTCTAGGTCTGAAACACATTTCAGAAACGCCTGACCCTTCACTGGGTTTACTGGAATGCGTGAGAGAAAAAATCTTCTCACAGGCGGCCTTACTTTGAAACCTATTCTGTACCCTTGTGAAACAATGTTCTGAATCCAAAGACTGTGAATCGAATTGATCCAAACATCTTTGAAAAATCGTAACCTGCCCCCTACCAGCTGTGCTGGAATGAGGGCCGCACCTTCATGCGGATTTGGGAGCTGGTTTTGACTTTCTAAAAGGCTTGGATTTATTCCAGAATGGAGAAGGTTTCCAAACGGAGACCGTTCCTTTTGGGGAAGGATCAGGCTTCTGTTCCTTATTCTGACGAAAAAAACAAAAACGATTAGCAGCCCTATATTTACCTTTAGATTTGTTGTCCTGAGGCAAAAAGGCTCCTTTCCCCCCAGTAACAGTTGAAATTATTGAATCCAACTGTGAACCAAATAATTTATTACCTTGGAAAGAAAGAGAAAGCAATGTTGACTTAGAAGTCATATCTGCATTCCAAGATTTAAGCCATAAAGCTCTTCTAGCTAAAATAGCTAAAGACATATACCTGACATCAATTCTAATGATATCAAAAATGGCATCACAAACAAAGTTATTAGCATGTTGAAGAAGTTTAACAATGCTATAAGCATTATGGTCTGACACTTGTTGCGCTAAAGCCTCCAACCAGAAAGTGGAAGCTGCAGCAACATCAGCCAAAGAAATAGCAGGTCTAAGAAGATTACCTGAACATAAATAAGCTCTCCTTAGAAAGGATTCAAGCTTCCTATCTAAAGGATCCTTAAAGGAAGTACTATCTGCCGTAGGAATAGTAGTACGTTTAGCAAGAGTAGAGATAGCCCCATCAACTTTGGGGATTTTATCCCAAAACTCCAATCTATCAGATGGCACAGGGTACAATTTCTTAAACCTTGGAGAAGGAGTAAATGAAGTACCCAGACTATTCCAATCCCTAGAAATTACTTCTGAAATAGCATCAGGAACTGGAAAAACTTCTGGAATAACTACATGAGGCTTAAAAACTGAATTTAAACGCTTAGTAGATTTAGTATCAAGAGGACTAGACTCCTCCATATCTAATGCATTCAACACTTCTTTAAGTAAAGAACGAATAAACTCCATCTTAAACAAATATGAAGATTTATCAGTGTCAATATCTGAGGCAGAATCTTCTGAACCAGATAGATCCTCATCAGAAACAGATAAGTCAGAATGATGGCGGTCACTTAAAAATTCATCTGAAATATGAGAAGTTTTAAAAGACCTTTTACGTTTACTGGAAGGAGGAATAACAGACAGAGCCTTCCTAATAGAATTAGAAACAAATTCTTTTACATTAACAGGGACATCCTTAACAATAGATGTTGAAGGAAAAACAACAGGTAAAGGATTATTACTAATGGAGACATTATCTGCGTTAGAAAGTTTATCATGACAACTAACACAAACTACAACCGGAGGAACAGTTACCAAAAGTTTACAACAAATGCACTTAGCTTTGGTAGAACCAACATCAGGCAGCGTCTTTCCAGAAGTAGATTCTGATCCAGGGTCAGGTTGTGACATCTTGCAATATGTAATAGAAAAAACAACATATAAAGCAAAATTATCAAATTCCTTAAATGACAGTTTCAGGAATGGGAAAAATGCAAAATAAACAAGCCTCTAGCAACCAGAAGCAACAAAAAAGTGAGACTTAAATAATGTAAAAAAAAGTGGAAACAAGTATGACGCCCACATTTTTTGGCGCCAAGTATGACGCCCACATTTTTGGCTCCAAGTACGACGCCCACATTTTTTGGCGCCAAGTATGACGCCACATCCTTTGTCAACTATGGCTCCGGAAATGACAAAATTTTGCGCCAAAAAAGTTGCGCCAAGAATGACGCAATAAATTGAAGCATTTTCTGCCCCCGCGAGCCTAACAGCCCGCAGGGAAAAAAGTCAATTGAAAATTTTAAGGTAAGAAAAAAATATTTATTCATATGCATTATCCCAAAATAATTAAACTGACATTCTGAAAGAATGAATACTGATTATCCTGAATCATGGCAAATATAAGTTTAAAACATATATTTAGAACATTACATATAAAGTGCCCAACCATAGCTTAGAGTGTCATAAATAAAATAAGACTTATTACCCTAAGACACTCATCTACATATAGTAGATAGCCAAACCAGTACTGAAACGAGAATCAGTAGAGGTAATGGTATATAAGAGTATATCGTTGATCTGAAAAGGGAGGTAGGAGAAGAAATCTCTACGACCGATAACAGAGAACCTATGAAATAGATCCCCTAGAGGAAGACCATTGAATTCAAATAGGCAATACTCTCTTCACATCCCTCTGACATTCCCTGCACTCTGAGAGGAAAACCGGGCTTCAGCCTGCTGCGAAGAGCATATCAACGTAGAATCTAGCACAAACTTACTTCACCACCTCCATTTGTGGGTGTGGTGAGGGATGTATGTATAGGCATTTTGAGGTTTGGGAAACTTTGCCCCTCCTGGTAGGAATGTATATCCCATACGTCACTAGCTCATGGACTCTTGCTAATTACATGAAAGAAATATATATTTTTTTCAATATAAACGTTGACCTGAACTGATATCATGTGACATGATGCCTCACTAGTGTCTCTGACTACAGGGGTTAGTGTTTCTGTTTTACCCATTGGTGTTTTTGTGTGTGTGTACGTGTGTACGTGTGTACGTGTGTATGTATGTATGTGACTGTGTGTGTATTTATGCATGTATGTGTGTGTGTATGTATGTATGTATGTGACTGTGTGTGTATTTATGCATGTATGTGTGTGTATGTGTATGTATGTATGTATGTGACTGTGTGTGTATTTATGCATGTATGTGTGTGTATGTGTATGTATGTATGTATGTATGTGACTGTGTGTGTATTTATGCATGTATGTGTATGTGTGTGTGTATTTATGCATGTGTGTGTGTGTATGTGTGTGTGTGTACATGTGTATGTATGTATGTATGTGACTGTGTGTGTATTTATGCATGTATGTGTGTGTATGTGTGTGTGTATGTATGTGACTGTGTGTGTATTTATGCATGTATGTGTGTGTATGTGTGTATGTATGTATGTATGTGACTGTGTGTGTATTTATGCATGTATGTGTGTGTGTATGTATGTATGTATGTGACTGTGTGTGTATTTATGCATGTATGTGTGTGTATGTGTGTGTGTATGTATGTATGTACTTATTCAGAAGAATTTTGCTGGAAGTTGCGCACTCCCTGAGCATCCTCTCTGTCTCGAGTACCCGGCACTATGGAGAGTGGGCGGGGGGTACACCCCCTGTAGAGATCCTCTTCATTGGCTGCAACTCCAAGCGTGTCTGCTACACACGCATACAAACAAAATGTAGAAAGTCAAAGTGGAAGTTGCGCTCGATGAGCCCGAAGATACATCAAAGTTAAATAAGCCCAGGCAGGAGGTTAAATAAAAACCAAATTTATTAGAAAAAATGTTAAAAAGTGAAAACAAGGACCAAATACAAAGTCCTGTAAAAAAGCCAGCAGTGACTCAGGAAAGTCAGGTTAGTGAACTGATCCTCTTGCAGACATGTTTCGTGCGCTTGCGCACTTGTTCACTGCTTTTTTTACAGGACTTTGTATTTGGTCCTTGTTTTTTACTTTTTAACATTTTTTTCTAATAAATTTGGTTTTTATTTAACCTCCTGCCTGGGCTTATTTAACTTTGATCTATCCTCGGGCTCATCGAGCGCAACTTCCACTTTGACTTTCTATGTATGTATGTATGTATGTATGTATGTGACTGTGTGTATTTATGCATGTATGTGTGTATGTATGTATGTGACTGTGTGTGTATTTGTGCATGTATGTGTGTGTGTGTAAGTATGTATGTGACTGTGTGTGTATTTATGCATGTATGTGTGTGTGTCTGTATGTATGTATGTGACTGTGTGTGTATTTATGCATGTATGTGTGTGTGTGTATGTATGTATGTGACTGTGTGTGTATTTATGCATGTATGTGTGTGTGTATGTGTGTGTGTACGTGTGTATGTATGTATGTGACTGTGTGTGTATTTATGCATGTGTGTGTGTATGTATGTATGTGACTGTGTGTGTATTTATGCATGTATGTGTGTGTATGTGTGTGTGTATGTATGTATGTGACTGTGTGTGTATTTATGCATGTGTGTGTGTATGTATGTATGTGACTGTGTGTGTATTTATGCATGTATGTGTGTATATGTGTGTGTGTATGTATGTATGTGACTGTGTGTGTATTTATGCATGTATGTGTGTGTGTTTGTGTATGTATGTATGTGACTGTGTGTGTATTTATGCATGTATGTGTGTGTGTATGTATGTATTTATGTGACTGTGTGTGTATTTATGCATGTATGTGTGTGTATGTGTATGTGTGTGTGTATGTGACTGTGTGTGTATTTATGCATGTATGTGTATGTGTATGTTTGTGGAACCAACAAATTACAGACCTTGTTACTACAGCATGGGGGGGGGGGGTAAACAGTGTCACTATACAGTACCACTATATACAGTACGGGGGGGTTGGACCATGTCCAGACTACTGTGGTCACTTTATAAAGTACTGGGGCAGGTAGGGTCAGGCCAGCCATCTCACCGGCAGATTACAGACTGTGTCACTAACTCACTATATACAGTACTGGTTGGTTAAACAGTGTCACTATATACAGTAATAGGGGGTCAGACCATCTCACAGATTGTGGGCACAGGGTACCTCCTTTTGCAGACATGTAATCTGATTCACACTTTTTTTTGTGTGTGTGTGTGTGTGTTAAATGTAAAAAAAAAAGTTATTCACCTTTTTTTTTGAGGGGGCCCTGTGGTTTCTAGTTACGCCTCTGGTGTGCCATATATAAAACATTGTGCTTACTCCTGTGGAGTTATTTATGAGTCATCACTAGTTGGCTAAAATGCAAGTTTGTCAAAAGAAAGAGGGGAAATGTGAAAACTTGGAAATGGGTAATAAAGGGATTATCTATCTTTTTAAACAATACAGATTTTTAAGTAAACAATCTCTTTAATAAGAGTAGACTTAGCTCATTATAGGGTTGATGGTGATCTATTGTAGTATAAATATCTGCATATTAACAGCAGCAGATGAGCTCTTTTTTATGTTGACTCAATCACAATCAGCCATTTCCAGTTTTTATCTGTAGCACTTTTTCATTCTCAGTTTGGTAAATAAAATATGGCTCTATACTTAATGTGTGCCAGTCCTGTTTTACTGATCACAGTAAGAGACACTGCATGAGAACTAGCGCATTGAAGTGGGTAAGTCATGCAGCAATAGGGAACAAATATAAATATATATGTATATGAATATATATTTATGTGTTAATATGTGAATATACACATATTAACACATAAATAAATAAGTATACAAGCATATACATACATATATATATATATACAGGTGGTCCTCGGTTTACAACGGTTCAATTTACACCGTTTCAGAATAACAACCTTTTTTTCAGTCATGTGACTGCTATTGAAAAGCATTGAGAAGCAGTGCATTGATTAAAATAGCTAGTAGGTGGAGCTGTCCGCTTGTCTTGCAGCAAAGATATGCAAGCCAAGCAAGCTGAAATTAATCAGTTTAACCAGACCTTAGCTATCGAGCAGCTTGCAAAGGAACAAGATCTTCCTGTCTATAAATCAGTCCAGATTGGAATGCATAGAAACAACTGTTTGCAGAAAAATGCAAGTGAAGTCTGTGTTGTGTGATTATTTTATTAGGTTTATAATGCTGTTTAGCATTTAAAGTCTTCATTTCAAAGCTTTAAAAATAATGTATTAGGTGTTACTTATGATAATTGTGAGAGGGGCCTGGAACCTAACTCCCTCACTTCCCATTGACTTAAATTATAAACTGGGTTTCACTTTACAACGGTTTCGATTTCTAAAAAAAAACAACAAAGGTTTATTGAATCTGTGTATCTGTGTCAAACACAGTATGTTTGGATTTAATATATATGCATAGTATACATTCAATATTAAGTATTGCACAAATTCACAATGAAAATAACTCCTAACCTGCCTGCCAGAGAAGAGTTGGCAGTTAACCCCATACTGATCAGGTGTTTTACAACCCCTCTTCTGTATGATTGTGCAAGTGCAGGGATTGCTCTTTTGAGAGACCTCTTGTGCTGCATCACTGTTAGTGGTTGTGGGAGGACAGGTACATTTCATCTTAAATATACCCCAATACCTAAACATGAGAAATAGTTGGAAGCTCTGCAGTCACTGTGCCCTCCAGCCTCTCTATGGGGAGTAGATAAATAACAGCAAAAGGAGGCAAAATAAATATAAAATGTATATTGAATCTGGTTTACTATGCTTAATTAAATGATTTATTCTTGAGTTTAAAGGGACAGTCTACTAAAAAATGTATTGTTTAAAAAGATAGATAATCCCTTTATTACCCATTCCCCAGTTTTGCATAACCGGCACTGTTATATTAATATAATTTTTACCTCTGCGATTACCTTGTATCTAAGCCTCTTCTGACAGCCCCCTTATTTCATGGATATTTATTCATAATATATTGACTTGCAATGTAGCCAATTAGTGCAGTATCATGCACAACTCCATGGAAGAGAGCACAATGTTATCTATATGGCCCACATGAACTAGCAGTCTCCTGTTGTGAAAAGTCAATAAAAAAAGCATGTGATAAGAGGCTGTCTGTAGTGGCTTAGAAACAGGAAGACATTAATATATTTGTGTTGGTTGTACAACGCTGGAGAATGGGTAGTAAAGGTGTTATCTATCATTTAAAACAATAACAATTTTAGTGTAGACTGTCCCTTTAAGGCCTATTTAGAGATAGATTACAAGTGGAGCACTATTTATCACTCCAGCTTGCACACTAACTATGCTCATCTTCGGCTTTTTTAAAGTAAAAATGTAACCCTATGCAAACAAAAAGCCAACATTACAATATGGCAACCACTTTAACTTACTCCCCCATAGACTTCAATGGAGCACAAAAAGTGGAAACAAAAACACCCATACTCGCGCACTAACCCAAATCGCCATAAGCCCCTTACTGTAATAACCCCTAAACCACTACATAGCCCACCGCAAAGTACCCCACTACACTATTAACCCCTATACCACCACACCCCCACATCGCAAAGTACCCGCTACACTATTAATTCCTAAACAGCCACACCACCACATCACAAAGTACCCTCTACACTATTAACCCTTAAACCACCACAACACCCATCACTAAATAAGCATTAACCTCTAAACCCCCTAACCAGCTAACACCCCTAACCTAACACCCCCTAAATTACCAAAAATATAAAAAAAATCTAACATTACCTAAACAAAAAAAAAACTAAAACCTCAACTAACATTACATTCAAAAAAATTAACATTACAGAAAAACTTTTTTGGAGCACCGGTGAGCATTGGCAAACACAAATTTGGCAGGAGAGTTCTGGAGTCGAATTGCCTTTATTTTGGCGCATTTTCACATGATAAATAAGGGCATTCATTCTCAGGAGCAAATTAAGGAGAAAATAGAGGAGGATTTACAATGAGAAATCTAGCCCAGTATCTGATGTTTAGAAATACATCTGTATGCATAGATATCAGCTGATAGATACAGAAAAGCTTTCCCATAGGGAGAACCTAAAGCAAGTATTCTGGCTCATGACAATGATAACATAGACTTTTTTAGTGCTGGCTGGAATGATTGCAGTCTAAACATACTGTCAGGAGCTTCCAGGCTCTGCTTGAAAAACAGGAAATTTTTGCATTAATAAGGAAGCGGTTGTGTAATTAAATTAAGATAATCACACATAATGTACAAGCAGCACAGCAGAAGATGAAATATAAGTCAAGAGAAAATATGACAGAGGTTTCGTTATTATGGACTTTATGTAGCGCTTGTCATTAAAGATAATAAGGAATTAACCTCTTTATTGTCAGGGAGGGTCTTCTCGGGCAGTTAAGGGGTAAAAACCCATTAATGATTTTTTGCAAAAAAAAAAAAGTGAAATAATTTATTGAACTAAACATGCAGTGTATGATACACTTCTGAATTAAAGCAAAGACGTAATTATGATTTTGCATTTGAAAATGTCTGTCTATTGATGGGACTATGTAAATATCATGTGCTAAAGTATCACAGGCTTGTTGCTAATTGAGATGTTTCATAAGGGTTATGGTTAGGGTTATGGTTATGATTAGGATCAGGGCTATGGTTATGGTTATTGTTAGGATCAACGTTATTGCTATGATCAGTGTTAGGGTTATGGTTAGTATCAGGGTTATGGTTCGGATCAGAGTTATGATTATGGTTAGAATCAGGGTTATGGTTATGGTTAGGATTAGGGTTATGGTTAGGATCAGGGTTATGGTTAGGATCAGGGTTATGGTTATGATCAGGGTTATGGTTAGGATCAGGGCTATGGTTAGGATCAGGGCTATGGTTAGGATCAGGGCTATGGTTAGGATCAGGGTTATGCTTAGGATCAGGGTTATGCTTAGGATTAGGGTTATGGTTATTGTTAGGATCAGGGTTATGGTTATGATCAGGGTTATGGTAGGGATCAGGGTTATGGTTAGGATCAGGGTTATGGTTATGGTTATGATCAGGGTTATGTTATTGTTAAGATCAGGGTTATGTTATTGTTAAGATCAGGGTTATGGTTATGATTAGGGTTATGGTTATATCTAAGATCAGGGTTATGGTTAGGATCAGGTTTATGGTTAGGATCAGGGTTATGGTTATTGCTAAGATCAGGGTTATGGTTAGGATCAGGGTTATGGTTATTGCTAAGATCAGGGTTATGGTTAGGATCAGGTTTATGGTTATGGTTAGGATCATGGTTATGATTATGATCAGGGGTATGGTTAGGATGAGGGTTATGGTTAGGATCAGGGTTATTGTTATTGTTAGGATCAGGGTTATGGTTAGGATCAGGGTTGTGTTTATGGTTAGGATCAGGGTTATGGTTAGGATCAGGGTTATGGTTAGGATCAGGTCTATGGTTATGGTTAGGATCAGGGTTATGGTTAGGATCAGGGTTATGGTTATGATCAGGTTTATGGTTAGGATCAGGGATATGGTTAGGATCATGGTTATGATTATGATCAGGGTCATGGTTATGGTTAGGATCAAGGTTATGGTTATGATCAGGGTTATGTTATTAAGATCAGGGTTATAGTTATGATTAGGGTTATAGTTATATCTAAGATCAGGGTTATTATTAGGATCAGGGTTATGGTTATTGCTAAGATCAGGGTTATGGTTAGGATCAGGGTTATGGTTAAGATCATGGTTATGATTATGATCAGGATTATGGTTAAGATCAGGGTTATGGTTAGGATCAGGGTTATGGTTAGGATCATGGTTATGGTAAGGATCAGGGCTATGGTTATGGTTAGGATCAGGGTTATGTTATGACCAGGTTTATGGTTAGTATCAGTGTTATGATTATTGTTAGGATCAGGGTATGGTTATGGTTAGGATCAGGGCATGGTTATGGTTAGAATCAGGGTATGGTTATGGTAAGGATCAGGGTTATGGTTAGGATCAGTGTTAGGGTTATGGTTAGGATCAGGGTTATGGTTATTATTTGGATCAGGGTTATGGTTATTGTTAGGATCAGGGTTATGGTTAGGATCAGTGTTAGGGTTATGGCTAGTATCAGGTCTATGATTAGGATCAGGGTTAGGGTTAGGATCAGGGTTATGGTTATGATCAGGGTTATTTTTATTGTTAGGATCAGGGTTATGGTTATGATCAGGGGTATGGTTATGATCAGGGATATGGTTAGAATCAGGGGTATGGTTAGGATCAGGGGTATGGTTAGGATCAGGGTTATGGTTATGTTAGGATCAGGTTTATGGTTAGTATCAGGGTATGGTTATGGTTAGGATCAGGGCATGGTTTTGGTTAGAATCAGGGTATGGTTATTGTAAGGATCAGGGTTATGGCTATTGTTAGGATCAGTGTTAGGGTTATGGTTAGGATCAGGGTTATGGTTATTATTAGGATCAGGGTTATGGTTAGGATCAGGGTTATGATTATGGTTAGGATCAGCATTATGGTTATTGTTAGGATCAGGGTTATGGTTAGGATCAGTGTTAGGGTTATGGCTAGTATCAGGTATATGGTTAGGATCAGGGTTATGGTTATGATCAGGTTTAGGGTAAGG
This sequence comes from Bombina bombina, assembly GCF_027579735.1. Lineage (NCBI taxonomy): Eukaryota > Metazoa > Chordata > Amphibia > Anura > Bombinatoridae > Bombina > Bombina bombina. The sequence continues at coordinate 76,465,438 of NC_069502.1, forward strand.
ATCAGGGCTTTGGTTATGGTTAGGATTAGAGTTATGGTCATGATCAGGTTTATAGCTAGTATCAGTGTTATGGTTATTGTTAGGATCAGGGTTATGGTTAGGATCAGGGTTAGGGTAAGGATCAGGGCTTTGGTTATGGTTATGATCAGGTTTATAGTTAGTATCAGTGTTATGGTTATTGTTTGGATCAGGGTTATGGTTAGGATCAGGGTTAGGGTTATGGTTAGGATCAGGGTTATGGTTATGTTAGGATCAGGTTTATGGTTAGTATCAGGGTATGGTTATGGTTAGGATCAGGGCATGGTTTTGGTTAGAATCAGGGTATGGTTATTGTAAGGATCAGGGTTATGGCTATTGTTAGGATCAGTGTTAGGGTTATGGTTAGGATCAGGGTTATGGTTATTATTAGGATCAGGGTTATGGTTAGGATCAGGGTTATGATTATGGTTAGGATCAGCATTATGGTTATTGTTAGGATCAGGGTTATGGTTAGGATCAGTGTTAGGGTTATGGCTAGTATCAGGTATATGGTTAGGATCAGGGTTATGGTTATGATCAGGGTTATTGTTATTGTTAGTATCAGGGTTATGGTTATGATCAGGGTTAGGGTAAGGATCAGGGCTTTGGTTATGGTTAGGATTAGAGTTATGGTCATGATCAGGTTTATAGCTAGTATCAGTGTTATGGTTATTGTTAGGATCAGGGTTATGGTTAGGATCAAGGTTATGGTTAGGATCAGGGTTAGGGTAAGGATCAGGGCTTTGGTTATGGTTATGATCAGGTTTATAGTTAGTATCAGTGTTATGGTTATTGTTAGGATCAGGGTTATGGTTAGGATCAGGGTTAGGGTTATGGTTAGGATCAGTGTTTGGGTTATGGTTAGGATCAGGGTTATGGTTATTGTTAGGATCAGGGTTATGGTTATTATTAGGATCAGGGTTATGGCTAGGATCAGGGTTACGGTTAGGATCAGGGTTATGGTTATTGTTAGGATCAGGGTTATGGTTATGATCAGTGTTAGGGTTATGGTTAGTATCATGTTTATGGTTAGGATCAGGGTTATGGTTAGGATCAGGGTTATAAGAGGTAAAGTCTTGTTAAACTTTTAGCTGCTAGAGATGACTTATGTATTGCTTTATAAGTTTGTTTCAGTACTCAGTGCCTAACATGAGCATATTTATTAGTAGGTACAGAAGGGCATTATATGTTTAGCCCCCCTGCACAGGTTTTATATCTGTGAGACTCTCTCTTTTCCACCCCACTGGGTGGTCGATTTCTGTTGCTGCCTCTTGCTTGTATAGCTTTTCTATAGCCAATTCAGCAGTATTGAAATAATGAGTATCAGTGGTGGTTTCAAAGGGTAGACACACACGGTAGACACACACGGTTTGTAATATGTCTCAAACGTTAATAAGGACATACTAGATCTAGTTATTCTAGTGATCCAACATATTCTAATACTTGTACAGAAATCATCCAGTTTTAATAAGCAGATAGAATATATACCCTGCTTACTAGAAATGAGCATCCTAGTGTTTGAAAGGAATGCACAACTTATCTATTGTTTAACCCCTTGATTCCCTTTTTTTATTTGCCTCTTGAACTTGATATAATGGGAGGTGGCTCTGCTGTCTGCGGCCGAGGCAGTTGAGTTAGCTATGCCCATATCATAACTTTTCTATTATAAATCATTTCTTTTATTTATTTTTCCAAATTGGAATTGAATTGCAGTCTCAATTGATACCCCCTAACTTGTCCAGCATCATGTTACTCATTAGCAGGGTGTGAGATCTGTAAGTCCTATCTCTCATACATAAGTGTCACTGGTATTCATCCTATTATGCCTCATTTTGGCATTTGCTGCTTCTAGAAGATTTTACTTTTGATGTTTAATATTGCCCTCTGTTAGACAATCCAAAATTTATATCATTTCTTTGTTACTAACATGTCTCGTTATTTGTTTTGAGGCTACAAGAACCTGTTATGTGCACTATAAAATAAGAAAACAGAGATTTAACATTTGTGACCCGAGTGGTCTTCTACTGGTCAAGATTGCGTTCTATGGCCTCTATTTATCAAGCCGTCAACCGCAAATACGCTGGAATTCTGTAGCGTATTTGTGGCGAGGCTGATTCGCCATAGTTATCAAGCCCTACAGACCGGCAAAAGTAGAATTTAGTGACGTAACATACGATCCGCCGGCACAATCTGACTACTTTTGGTAGTTATAAAGAAGAACCAGGTACGCTTGCCACTATTCCGGCCCAGCGTACCTGGTTTTCAATCCGCTGCCCTGGAGGCGGCGGATCCCATAGGAATCAATGGGAGTCTGACAGCAGCGAAAGCTTATGTTCGCTGCTGCCCGATATGTCTGCACCTAACACTCTAACATGTACCCCGAGTCTAAACACCCCTAATCTGCCCCCCCTACACCGCCGCCACCTACATTATACGTATTAACCCCTAAACCGCCGCTCCCGGACCCCGCCACAACCAAATAAGATGTTTAACCCCTAAACTGCCGCTCCCGGACCCCGCCGCAACTAAATAAAATGTTTAACCTCTAAACCGCCGCTCCCGGACCCCGCCGCCCCCCTACATTAAAGTTATTAACCCCTATCCTGCCCCCCCACACCGTCGCCCCTACATTAAAGTTATTAACCCCTATCCTGCCCCCGTACACCGCCGCCACCTACATTAAAGTTATTAACCCCTATCCTGCCCCCCTACACTGCCGCCACCTACATTAAAGTTATTAACCCCTATCCTGCCCCCCCTACTCCGCCTCCACTATATTAAAGTTATTAACCCCTAAACCTAAGTCTAACCCTAACCCCAACACCCCCCTAACTTAAATATTATTTAAATTAATCTAAATAAAATTACTATTATTAACTAAATTATTCTTATTTAAAACTAAATACCTGTAAAATAAACCCTAAGATAGCTGCAATATAACTAATAATTACATTGTAGCTATTTTAGGGTTTATTTTTATTTTACAGGCAACTTTGTATTTATTTTAACTAGGTACAATAGTTATTAAATAGTTATTAACTATTTAATAGCTACCTAGTTAAAATAAATTCACATTTACCTGTAAAATAAATCCTAACCTAAGTTACAATTACACCTAACACTATACTACATTTAAATAAATTAAATACAATTACCTACAATTAAATAAAATTAACTAAAATTAACTAAAGTACAAAAAAAACCACTAAATTACAGAAAATAAAAAAAATTACAAGAATTTTAAATTAATTACACTTAATCTAAGCCCCCTAATAAAATAAAAAAATCCCCCCCAAATAATACAATTCCCTACCCTATACTAAATTACAAATAGCCCTTAAAAGGGCCTTTTGTGGGGTATTGCCCCAAAGTAATCTGCTCTTTTACCTGTAGAAAAAAAAACAATACCCCCCAACATTAAAACCCACCACCCACACACCCAACCCTACTCTAAAACCCACCCAATCCCCCCTTAATAAAACCTAACACTAACCCCTTGAAGATCACCCTACCTTGAGACGTCTTCACCCAGCCGGGCACAAGTGGTCCTCCAGAGGGGCAGAAGTCTTCATCCTATCCAGGCAGAAGAGGACATCCAGACCGGCAGAAGTCTTCATCCTATCCGGGCAGAAGAGGACATCCAGACCGGCAGAAGATTTCATCCAGGTGGCATCTTCTATCTTCTTCCATCCGACGAGGAGCGGCTCCATTTTGAAGACATCCGACGCGGAGCATCCATCGATCCCAACGACTAAACGATGAATGACGGTTCCTTTAAATGACGTCATCCAAGATGGCGTCCCTTGAATTCCGATTGGCTGATAGAATTTTATCAGTCAATCGGAATTAAGGTAGGAAAAATCCTATTGGCTGATGCAATCAGCCAATCGGATTGAAGTTCAATCCGATTGGCTGATCCAATCAGCCAATATTATTGACCTTGCATTCTATTGGCTGTTCCAATCAGCCAATAGAATGCGAGGTCAAGCCTATTGGCTTATATTAGTTATATTGCAGCTATCTTAGGGTTTATTTTACAGGTAAGTATTTAGTTTTAAATAAGAATAATTTAGTTAATAATAGTAATTTTATTTAGATTAATTTAAATAATATTTAAGTTAGGGGGGGTGTTGGGGTTAGGGTTAGACTTAGGTTTAGGGGTTAATAACTTTTGTCGTCGGGATCGATGGATGCTCCGCGTCGGATGTCTTCAAGATGGAGCAGCTCCTCGTCGGATGGAAGAAGATAGAAGATGCCGCCTGGATGAAGACTTCTGCCGGTCTGGATGTCCTCTTCTGCCCGGATAGGATGAAGACTTCTGCCCCTCTGGAGGACGACTTGTGCCCAGCTGGGTGAAGACGTCTCAAGGTAGGGTGATCTTCAAGGGGTTAGTGTTAGGTTTTATTAAGGGGGGATTGGGTGGTGGGTTTTAATGTTGGGGGGGTATTGTTTTTTTTTACAGGTAAAAGAGCTGATTACTTTGGGGCAATGCCCCGCAAAAGGCCCTTTTAAGGGCTATGTGTAATTTAGTATAGGGTAGGGAATTGTATTATTTTGGGGGTATTTTATATTTTATTAGGGGGCTTAGATTAGGTGTAATTAGCTTAAAATTTTCTGTAATTTAGTGTTTGTTTTTTTGTACTTTAGTTAATTTTAGTTAATTGTAATTAGTTTTATTTAATTGTAGTTAATTTATGTAATTAATTTAATGATAGTGTAGTGTTAGGTGTAATTGTAACTTAGGTTAGGTTTTATTTTACAGGTAATTTTGTCTTTATTTTAGCTAGGTAGTTATTAAATAGTTAATAACTATTTAATAACTATTGTACCTAGTTAAAATAAATACATAGTTGCCTGTAAAATAAAAATAAATCCTAAAATAGCTACAATGTAATTATTAATTATATTGTAGCTATCTAAGGCCTAGATTTGGAGTTTGGCGGTAGCCGTGAAATCCAGCGTTAGAGGCTCCTAATGCTGGTTTTAGGCTACCGCTGGTATTTGGAGTTAGTCAAAAAAGGGTCTAACGCTCACTTTTCAGCCGCGACTTTTCCATACCGCAGATCCCCTTACGTCAATTGCGTATCCTATCTTTTCAATGGGATCTTTCTAACTCCGGTATTTAGAGTCGTGGCTGAAGTGAGCGTTAGAATTCTAACGACAAAACTCCAGCCGCAGAAAAAAGTCAGTAGTTAAGAGCTTTCTGGGCTAACGCCGGTTTATAAAGCTCTTAACTACTGTGCTCTAAAGTACACTAACACCCATAAACTACCTATGTACCCCTAAACCGAGGCCCCCCCACATCGCCGACACTTGATTAAATTTTTTTAACCCCTAATCTGCCGACCGCCACCTATGTTATACTTATGTACCCCTAATCTGCTGCCCCTAACACCGCCGACCCCTATATTATATTTATTAACCCCTAACCTGCCCCCCACAACGTCGCCGCCAGCTACCTACAATAATTAACCCCTAATCTGCCGACCGCCACCTACGTTATAATTATTTACCCCTAATCTGCTGCCCCTAACACTGCCGACCCCTATATTATATTTATTAACCCCTAATCTGCCCCCCACAACGTCGCCTCCACCTGCCTACACTTATTAACCCCTAATCTGCCGAGCGGACCGCACCGCTATTATAATAAAGTTATTAACCCCTAATCCGCCTCACTAACCCTATAATAAATAGTATTAACCCCTAATCTGCCCTCCCTAACATCGCCGACACCTAACTTCAAACATTAACCCCTAATCTGCCGACTGGAGCTCACCGCTATTCTAATAAATTTATTAACCCCTAAAGCTAAGTCTAACCCTAACACTAACACCCCCCTAACTTAAATATAATTTAAATCTAACGAAATAAATTAACTCTTATTAAATAAATTAATCCTATTTAAAGCTAAATACTTACCTGTAAAATAAATCCTAATATATCTACAATATAAATTATAATTATATTATAGCTATTTTAGGATTTATATTTATTTTACAGGTAACTTTGTATTTATTTTAACCAGGTACAATAGCTAAAATAGTTAAAATAATTACAAAATTACCTGTAAAATAAATCCTAACCTAAGTTACAATTAAACCTAACAATACACTATCAATAAATTAATTAAATAAAATACCTACAATTACCTACAATTAAACCTAACACTACACTATTAATACATTAATTAAATACAATATCTACAAATAAATACAATGAAATAAACTAACTAAAGTACAAAAAATAAAAAAGAACTAAGTTACAAAAAATAAAAAAATATTTACAAACATCAGAAAAATATTACAACAATTTTAAACTAATTACACCTACTCTAAGCCCCCTAATAAAATAACAAAGACCCCCAAAATAAAAAAATGCCCTACCCTATTCTAAATTACTAAAGTTCAAAGCTCTTTTACCTTACCAGCCCTGAACAGGGCCCTTTGCGGGGCATGCCCCAAAGAATTCAGCTCTTTTTCCTGTAAAAAAAACATACAATACCCCCCCAACATTACAACCCACCACCCACATTCCCCTAATCTAACCCAAACCCCCCTTAAATAAACCTAACACTAAGCCCCTGAAGATCTTCCTACCTTATCTTCACCATACCAGGTTCACCGATCGATCCAGAAGAGCTCCTCCGATGTCCTGATCCAAGCCCAAGCAGGGGGCTGAAGATGTCCATGATCCGGCTGAAGTCTTCATCCAAGCTGGAGCTGAAGAGGTCCATGATCCGGCTGAAGTCATCATCCAAGCGGGAGCTGAAGAGGTCCATGATCCGGCTGAAGTCTTCTATCAATGGCATCTTCAATCTTCTTTCTTCCGGATCCATCTTGTAGACCTCCGACGCGGAACATCCTGCTGGCCCGACGGACTACCGACAAATGAAGGCTCCTTTAAGGGACGTCATCCAAGAAAAAAAGGTAGGAAAATTCTGATTGGCTGATGGAATCAGCCAATCAGAATCAAGTTCAATCCGATTGGCCGATCCGATCAGCCAATCGGATGGAACTTGATTCTGATTGGCTGATTCCATCAGCCAATCAGAATTTTCCTACCTTAATTCCGATTGGCTGATAGAATCCTATCAGCCAATCGGAATTCAAGGGACGCCATCTTGGATGACGTCCCTTAAAGGAGCCTTCATTCTTCGGTAGTCCGTCAGGCCAGCAGGATGTTCCGCGTCGGAGGTCTACAAGATGGATCCGGAAGAAAGAAGATTGAAGATGCCGTTGATAGAAGACTTCAGCCGGATCATGGACCTCTTCAGCTCCCGCTTGGATGATGACTTCAGCCGGTTCATGGACCACTTCAGCTCCCGCTTGGATGAAGACTTCAGCCGGATCATGGACATCTTCAGCCCCCTGCTTGGGCTTGGATCAGGACATCGGAGGAGCTCTTCTGGATCGATCGGTGAACCTGGTATGGTGAAGATAAGGTAGGAAGATCTTCAGGGGCTTAGTGTTAGGTTTATTTAAGGGGGGTTTGGGTTAGATTAGGGGTATGTGGGTGGTGGGTTGTAATGTTGGGGGGGGGTATTGTATGTTTTTTACAGGAAAAAGAGCTGAATTCTTTGGGGCATGCCCCGCAAAGGGCCCTGTTCAGGGCTGGTAAGGTAAAAGAGCTTTGAACTTTAGTAATTTAGAATAGGGTAGGGCATTTTTTTATTTTGGGGGTCTTTGTTATTTTATTAGGGGGCTTAGAGTAGGTGTAATTAGTTTAAAATTGTTGTAATATGTTTGTAAATATTTTTATTTTTTTCCAGTTTTTATTTCTTTATTTAAAGTTTTCGAAATACAATCATTGTTCAGCTTATTATTCCTCTATGTATGTTTACATCAAATAAACTCTTCCATTATACAAGTATAAAGATAATGTGTTTAACATATATTATATTCTTATACAATCAAAACATCAGTTCTGCTGTCCAGTTATTTTCTTGGAAAAGTTTGGTTACCATTTCAGCAGGAGGAATTGATTATAACCAAGCTTAGAATATCCTAATACAAACATTCTAATAAACAAACTATATTACTAACTTAAAAATAACCCTAAACCTGGCAGTAAATAAGTTTTCCTTGATACTCTTGGTCCCAATAGGAACCTTAGTGTACATGGCAAGTTTCAGTCACAATTATTGTTATATTTAAGTGCAATTCACTTCTATCTTACTTGAGATCCATCATTTACTAGTACATTGCATCTTATAGTATTACTGTGATTCAATAGAACATTTGTATGTGTCCCAAAAGAATAACATATCATTATATATTTGTAAACGGTTACTTCTAAGAAAATAGTATCTTTCCAATTTTATCAAATTATGGACTCTGTCTCTCCAAGACCTTATGGAGGGAGTTTCTTTGGATTTCCAGAGAGATGCAATTAACAATTTAGCTGCATTCATCATTATCTGTGTTAGATTTCTTTTTATGGCACAACGTATTTCATTGTATATATTAAATAAGCAGACCTTGGGTGATAATGATAAGTTGCTGGATGTTACCTTGTTGATCTCTGTAATAATTAGTTTCCAGAAAGCTTGGATCTTGCAGCATGACCACCACACATGTCCCAGGTCTCCCACCTCCAGGTTACATCTCCAACATTTGTCTGATGCTTGTGGAAACATGTATTTGAGCCTTTGCGGCGTAAGATACCACCTCAGCATAATTTTGTAATTAGTTTCTAAGCCTTGGGTGGAGTGTGCAGAATGTGCTGTGTTTTTAAAGATGTCTGTCCAATCCTTAGTGGTAAACTGCATATCTAAATCTCTTTCCCAAGCCTTGGTAAAATTATGGGGACGTGGGGAGGACACTTTCAGCAGAATTTTGTACAATAATGATATGATTCCTCTAAGTGGGAGACCAGTGTGACACATGTTTTCAAACAGGGTTAGGGGTCTAATAAGATTGTCCCTTTCTTTGTGTGTATTAATATAATGGTTTATCTGATGGTATCTCAACCATGATGTGAAGAGCCCTTTCCCTAGATTTTCTATTTCAGATTTAGGTTTCATTTTATTTAAGTGTGTCAGTGTGATTATAGGTATCATTCTATTGAGGGACCAGTCTGCGTCTGGAATAAAAGATTTATTAACCGGGAGGTCTGGGTTTGATAGAATAGGGGTAAGGGGAGAAAATCCACTGGAGATCTCTTTGTGGTGAGTGTGTAATATCTTCCAATCTGAAAAAGTGTTGGTGATGGTCTGCAATGATTCCCCTAATAAAAAGTATGATGTGTTGGGTGTCCAACAAGCTCCTCCTAGCTGCTGATTGCCTGATATATCATGTTCAATTTGGATCCAATGTTTAGGATTTGCCTCACTGAATCTGCACCATTCTATGATCCTTTGTAAAGAAATCACTTTTTTATATAACATGAGATTAGGTACTCCCAACCCCCCCAGCTCTTTTGATGCATACATGGTATTTTTACCTATCCTGGGAGGTTTGCTCCCCCAAATATATTGATTTATTGCTTTTTGTAATTTGTGAATATATGTTTCAGTGTGGGGAAGAGGTAAAGTCTGGAGTAAGTATAAAATTTTTGGCAGTAGTATCATTTTAGTGGAGTATATCCTGCCTATCCATGAGGTGCGCTTAGAGTGTCAAGTGGAGGCTAGTCTAATAATGTCTGCCGTGAGTTTCGAATAATTTGTTGTGCGTATAGTTTCAATTTTGGGAGTTATACTGATTCCTAAGTATTTTATAGATTCCATTTGAATACTGAATTGACAACTGTCTTTGATTTTATTTAGCATTTCCTGGGGGATGTTAACGGGGAGAATGTCAGATTTCGCCATATTGATTAGAAAATTTGAGACTTTTCCATAGTCTGCTAAGGTTTTATTTTTAATCTTTATTCCTTTAATAGTGGGGCTAAGTCTTATTTTGGATGCTAGTATCTCAAGAGACAAGACAAATAGCAGGGGGGGATAGGGGGCATCCCTGCCCGGTTCCATTTCTAATTTCAAACTGTTCTGATAAGGTGCCATTGATGCGGATTCGCGCCGAGGGGAAGGTATATAAAGCCATGACCTGTTTTGTAAATAGTGGTGGGAAATTAAATTTTTTTAAAACTGATTCCAAAAAGGTCCAATCTAGCCTGTCAAAAGCTTTTTCTGCATCCGTGGACAACAGAATTGTTGGGATATTATTTTTATTTATGTGTTCTAATAAGTCCAATATTTTAACAGTGTTATCTTTTGCTTCCCTTCTCGGCACGAATCCCACTTGGTCAGGGGATATAAGTGTGGGTAGAAATTTGTTCAGCCTGGTGGCTAATATTTTAGCATATATTTTTAGATCTGAGTTGAGGAGGGATATGGGTCTAAAATTTGCAGGTTGGTCATTTTTCTTTCCTGGTTTAGGTAATACAGTGATAAATGCTTGTAACATATCATCTGGGAACACTCCAATTTCCTCAATTCTGTGGAACAGATTTAACATGTGTGGTACTAGTATATTTTGGTGGAGTTTATAATATAGCCCAGAAAACCCATCTGGGCCAGGGGCTTTATCTATTTTAATTGTCTTGATTGCTTCTATTATTTCCTGTGCTGTAATAGGAGATTCTAACAATTCTCCTTCCTCCACTGACGGTGTCTTTACCTGGATTTTGTCCAAATAGTTAAGACATTGTGAAGAATGAAGGTCTTTTGCCCTGTTTGGAAATAGGTTATAGAGAGAGTGGAAATAATTTTTAAAAGTGTTAGCTATCTGTTTGGTATCTTCCACTATTCTGCCATTTGGTTGTTTTATTGAATGTATATAGGTTTTGGTTTGTTTAGTTTTCAGAGATCTTGCTAAAAGTCGTCCTGGTTTATTTGCCTCAGCGTAAAATCTTTGCTTTAGTTTGAATGCAATAGTTTGTGCTTTTTATGTGTAAATGTGTTGTCATTTTAGCCCTGTAAAATTTAAGTTGTTCCTGTATTTTATTATTGTGGGGGTGGGTCTTATGTAAATAATCTAAGTGTGAGAGTTCCTTGGATATATGTGTGTATTCTTCCCTTAAAGATTTATTTCTATGTGCATTAGCTTTAATTAAGACCCCCCTAATGTAGCTTTTATGGGTTTCCCAAACAGTAGTGGGGGATATCCCTTCTTGTGCATTAAATTGAAAATAGTCAGACAGTTCCTCTGATACCAATTTATTAATTTCAGGGATCAGTAGGAGTGAAGGTTCTAGTCTCCAGCTAAACTCTCTAATTGGTGCTGACGGCCATTTGATAGTGCATTTCATCATAGAGTGATCCGACCATGCAGTGTGTGTGATGGCTATTTCATCCACCTGGGCCAGTGTGATATGATCAACCATAACATAGTCTATTCTTGAGTAAGATTTATTTGGGGCTGAAAAGAAAGTATAGTCTCTTTTATCTGGGTTTTGACAAATTTCCAAACCGTCTTAAGGTTTTTTTTTAGAGATACATATATTATTGTTTGAACTGTCTAATTTGGGGAATATGGGAATATTAAAATCCCCAACTAGTAAAAGTTGTCCTATTTGAATATCCTGAATTAAGGGTATGATGGATTTGAAGAAACTGGCTTGGCCTTGGTTTGGTGCATATATATTGACCATTGTTGTAGGTTTATTAAACAATAGCCCGCTAATAGCTAAGAACCTTCCCTCCTTATCTCTTGATTGGTTTATTAATGTAAAAGGAATTGACTTATGTATTAAGATGCTCACCCCATTTATTTTTTTCTTCGGATGGGCGCTGTGGAAATGTTGGGTGTAGTTTTTGTGAAAATACCTGGGTATATTCCCCCTCTTAAAGTGTGTTTCTTGCAAACCTAGAATATCTCCATGTTTTTTCATAAGGTCTTGAATTGCTAGTGATCTTTTTTGAGGACTATTAAACCCTTTTACATTTTGTGATAATAAACATAGCATAAATTCGTCCATCATACCTTATAATATGCCTGTACTTGTTCCAGTATGATTATATTCACTGCCATTACAAAATACCTACAAAACTTAATAAGAACAAATATAACAGTAAAATAAACTAAATCTAACCTATAATTGGTTATTATGGGGAGCATAACCAATACGAATTCCATGTGGAACTCTATCTGCCCAATAATAGCTGTTAAATAAAACTATTAGTATATTATACTTACAATCTTACATTTACAATATGATCACAATACAATTACCATGGAGAGTCCATAAAGCATGAGCTCTTTTTTGCATAAAAGGATACATCTTTGGGCCTTTGCAGGCCACCTGTGTAAGAAAAAGGAGAATAAGACAAAAGGGAAAACAACAACTTTTTATCTCATATTGTCACTGTTGAGGTACAACTTTATCTCTTCCGTTGGACTCTTTGCCAGCCTGAACTTTTGAGTTGAGGGTATGATTCTGTGCTTGTAGACATATCTTGGTCTTTGGTTTGTCCTGTGTCTGACTTGATAGGAGGGATCTCCAACCTGTGGCAACAGTCTAACATTTCTGATGGGGCTGAACATGTTGCTCTTCTGTTATTCCATGTTACCATTAGCTGAAATGGATGATTCCATCTATATTTTATGTTCATAGACCTCAAATGGGATGTGAGTGGGGATAGATCTTTCCGCCTCTGAAGAGTTCTGGTAGATAGATCAGCATATATCTGCAGATTGGCAAATTTTTTTATTTTTTGTAACTTAGTTCTTTTTTATTTTTTGTACTTTAGTTAGTTTATTTCATTGTATTTATTTGTAGATATTGTATTTAATTAATGTATTGATAGTGTAGTGTTAGGTTTAATTGTAGGTAATTGTAGGTATTTTATTTAATTAATTTATTGATAGTGTAGTGTTAGGTTTAAGTGTAACTTAGGTTAGGATTTATTTTACAGGTAATTTTGTAATTATTTTAACTATTTTAGCTATTGTACCTGGTTAAAATAAATACAAAGTTACCTGTAAAATAAATATAAATCCTAAAATAGCTATAATATAATTATAATTTATATTGTAGCTATATTAGGATTTATTTTACAGGTAAGTATTTAACTTTAAATAGGAATAATTTATGTAATAAGAGTTAATTAATTTCGTTAGATTTAAATTATATTTAAGTTAGGGGGGTGTTAGTGTTAGGGTTAGACTTAGCTTTAGGGGTTAATAAATTTATTAGAATAGCGGTGAGCTCCAGTTGGCAGATTAGGGGTTAATGTTTGAAGTTAGGTGTCGGCGATGTTAGGGAGGGCAGATTAGGGGTTAATACTATTTATTATAGGGTTATTGAGGCGGATTAGGGGTTAATAACTTTATTATAATAGCGGTGCGGTCAGCTCGGCAGATTAGGGGTTAATAAGTGTAGGCAGGTGGAGGCGACGTTGTGGGGGGCAGATTAGGGGTTAATAAATATAATATAGGGGTCGGCGGTGTTAGGGACAGCAGATTAGGGGTACATATCGATAATGTAAGTAGCGGCGGTTTACGGAGCGGCAGATTAGGGGTTAATAATAATATGCAGGGGTCAGCGATAGCGGGGGCGGCAGAATAGGGGTTAATAAGTGTAAGGTTAGAGGTGTTTAGACTCGGGGTACATGTTAGGGTGTTAGGTACAGACGTAAGAAGTGTTTCCCCATAGACAACAATGGGGCTGCGTTAGGAGCTGAACGCTGCTTTTTTGCAGGTGTTAGTTTTTTTTTCAGCTCAAACAGCCCCATTGTTTCCTATGGGGGAATCGTGCACAAGCACGTTTTTGAGGCTGGCCGCGTCCGTAAGCAACTCTGGTATCGAGAGTTGCAGTGGCGTTAAATATGCTCTACGCTCCTTTTTTGGAGCCTAACGCAGCCATTCTGTGGACTCTCAATACCAGAGTTATTTTAAAGGTGCGGCCAGAAAAAAGCCAGCGTTAGCTACGCGGGTCGTTACCGACAAAACTCTAAATCTAGCCGTTAGGGTTTATTTTATAGGTAAGTATTTAGTTTTAAATAGGAATTATTTAGTTAATAATAGGAATATTTATTTAGATCTATTTTAATTATATTTCAGTTAGGGGGTGTTAGGGTTAGACTTAGGTTTAGGGGTTAATTACTTTATTATAGTGGCGGCGGTGTAGGGGGGCAGGATAAGGGTTAATATGTATAATGTAGGTGGCGGTGAGCTCCGGGAGCGGCGGTTTAGGGGTTAAAAAATGTATTTAGTTGTGGCGGGGTCCGGGAGCAACGGTTTAGGGGTTAAAAAATTTATTTAGAGGGGGGCGGAGCCAACTGCCTAAAGGATCAGTCGCACATTGCAGGAGCTCCGGCTCTTAACTTAGAAGACTAAGGCAAAACTATGCTTTTAAAAACATTATTACAGTTTATTTGATCGCCCTTTCATGCTACCTACATTAGGGGACGTCTAAAGGAGATTCGACAGACTGCCAGCATATTTCAGCGTTTTATAACCTCTCCACGTGGCGTCCCCGTGCACAAGTTACAGTTAGCCTTTTACCCTGGACTGAGGAGGCTTACTCTTTACACCTAATCTACCCTTGGGTGTAGGTAAACGCTACCTTAATAGAGCTTTTAAAGATTACATTACTGCCCCTTTGAGTGACATGGCAGCTGTGGCAGACTGGGAAATAAAAGCTCTGGGCTTTATAGAGGCCTCCTTCCGGCTTTTGGAGGCGTTTGTGAGCAAGACCCGCGCAGATGAAACTCATAACAACCTGCCTGATATCCAGACTACATTAAGATGCAGCACGTCCGAGGAGGGAGAGTACCCGCTGGATTCAGCAGCGGCCACATCTACTGTTGAGGGAGAAGCAACTCTGCAGAGCGCGCCAGCACTCCAACAGAGACTAGCTCAAAGATGGCGGACTCCAGCCAAACAGAAAACATTCTCCTGCCTTGCCTCTTCAGTTCCTCCTTACAGCGACAGCGGTGTCAGACCGGGAGAGGCTCTCGGAGCTAGCTGTATGACTAACATACAGGCGATTCCACCACAGGTCTCAACTGAGGTTTTAAGCGTACTGGAAGTACAGTGAGTCACCTCTATCTTTTTACCTTGCTAGTCTTGCCTGCTAAGCCTCACAAGATGAACGATATTGTTGGCAGAGAAGAGGGGCTACAGCAACAGTACTCAGAGGTCACGATCCTCAGAGGCATTGGATAAAAACTTACAGCAGCTATATATTTAAGACTCAAGGCATAGACATCCTAATCTTTTGCATGTTAAGGGGCTATGCTTGTGTATTGCTGTTATGACTTTCACAGTTGCCTGTCTTATTAACATGTTTAACCCTTTGTTATGGTTTGGCCCTGAACATACTTATTAGATGTATAGTGGGTTGTGTCACTTTTGGTTTTTGCTATACCATATTTGCTCCCTATCAGACGCTTACTTTGCTCAGCTATTATTGCTCCTAAGATGAATACAAGTTACTGTAGGTTTGCATCTTTCTATTCTCCTCATAAGCAGGTCTCTAGTATTATAGAAATTGGGACTACCCAAATTAATATGTTAAGGTCACACCTTCTGATTGTCGCCTGAATAAGCATCTTACCCTTCAAAGTTTCCTGCTGACTCATTTAACTATGTTTTATTTATGCTAACTGGATTGTTTTATGGGATGATAAAAATGATTTTCTACTGTGTTATATCATATCTATAGGCTTCTTATTGTTTGCACTCCTTATGTGATCATAGGAATTCCAATATCTCACTATATAGTTTTCCAAATGTACAAGCTCTCACACCATATATATACCTATTGTGCTTGGGTGCAACATTAGTACGTGACTTCTTGCCGCCAGCGGCCGAGGTGGCAGGATGGTATATTTTCCAAGTAGACAGTTTCACAGCATAGTTCTAGATATAACATCTTAATATCATATCACCTGTAGCACATAAGCAATGTTCCAGCTTTCTTTGGTGTACTAAGATTGCAGTTTAGTTCCTTATATTATATCTCCAATCGATGTATGAGCCTGTTAAGCTCTGATGATCTCCAGATTACTTATCCTAGTGTATATATCTAGGAGTGCTTTAATCATATTATAAATTAAAGCCTTTGCTATGCTTTAATCCCAGTTACCTCAGGTAGTACCACCTTCTAGCGCAGGCTGGACCTGCATTTATATCTAGTTGCACAATGTTATATACAGCATCTTGCTTAAGCTCCATAAACTAAGTTAGCCCTTTGAATATAGTACTTGAGGCCCTCCGGACCAGGCATACCCTTAGCCCAATATTTATTTAGAATATAAGGCGTTTACCACACTTCAAATAACCACCTCCCCCCCCCCTCCGCCACTATCTTATAATGTACCTCCTAGGTAAGGAGGCCTATCTATGCGGTCTTTCTAACCAGTACCGCAACCTACCCCATATATTTTCTATGTTTCTCTGTGTAGCTTTTCACTCTATCATAAAATTGACTCTATTTCTCCTACCTAGTCAAGCGAAACTGTTAAGCTTCACTTACAAATTGAGTTACAAGTTTTAAGTTTAGTATTTTCAATTTCATCATACTACTTATATATTACAAAAACTTGTTTTGCTGTGTTATAAAAAAAAATAAGGAAGACACATGAAGACCAATCGCTATAACTATTGTTTATATTTGACTTACTTTGAGAATTTTGAATACATTTCATTGGCAAGTTTGTGTATTATAAACATCCCTACAGATCTAGTTTATGTATAATTTTACATTCCTGTATATTCTCATGTTTATATGGCTTCGTGATAATATGCATGTAACCTTATTGCTTTTTCTTTGTCTTCAATAAAAAGAATATTTAAAAAAAAAAAAAAAAAAAATGTATTTAGTTGTGGCGGGTTCGGGAGCGACGGTTTAAGGGTTAATAATTTCATTTAGGTGCAGGGTCTCCAGGAGCGGCGGTATAGGGGTAAAACAGTATAGTATAGTGTGGGTGCTTAGTGACAGGCTAGCAAGAAAGCTGTGAATAAGCCGATGAGCAGCGAGATCGATGACTGCTAGTTAACAACAGTCCGCTGCTCATCGCACCGTACTTGGTGCGTGGCTTTTTGACAGCTTTCTTGATAAATTTGGCGAACATATTCTGGTCCGAGGCGGCGATCTTAGGCGAGCGTATTGGGGCCGTTGAATGCAGGTAAGTAGACAGCTTGATAAATAGAGGCCTATAACTCAACATTTTTTGGAGGTGCAAGAGTGGCCTTATAGGTTATTTAGAAGGCATACAGTAAATCTGGCAACTAAAATGTCTTATGAACATGCTATGTATATCTTGTTTAGCTTTGTATGGTTATGTGTAAAGCAACAATTCATGTATACAGACTCCAAAGACATATTATGTATGTGCCTTAAGTTGAATCTCAATAAAAATTTATAAAAAATAAATAAAATAAAGTATATTACACCTAAGTTTGGGGGCATTTGGGGCATATTTATAAAATTAACCAGAGATCTGATCTCTGGCTAATTTTATAAGCACTAATTTCTACCGTGAGCTTGCGGTAGCTATAACCAGCCACTTGTTAATGGCTGGTTATTTATTGTGTGATAAATTAGCGCTCCACTTGTAATCTAGGCCAATGTCTCTGTTCATATCCTATGAAGAAACATTCAAAAATACATCTATGGTTTTAATGCACAATAAGTTAACAGCATTAATGTCACCTTTTAGCATCACTGCACCATATTAAAAGGGATCAGCCTGAAATGTAATTGCTAAACCTTGAAAAACTTCATTTTCTTTGTTGTTGTTAGATTACAAAAATAAGCAGATAATGATTTCATATTGGCTTTGGAAGGTAACGATTTTGAGCTTTAGTAGTATAAACCTCAAAAGCATTCTGGGATTGTGATCACTTGGAAAAACACTCTGAAGTTTAGAAATCATTATCTGCCAAAAACAAGCGTAAGATTATGATCAACCACAAGGTTATAAATTTGTTTCTAGTGGTGGTTCTATTGCATGGATCATCTTGGAAACATTTTTGCATAAGAAATAGCCCATAATACATCTATATAACAAGAAATACGAAACGTTTATATTTTATATATCTATATATATATTTATTTTTATTTTTTAAATAGCTTAGAAGAAGAAATGCATGAAAACGTTAATTTATTAATTGGTACAATGATTTGCATCTTGTTGTCTTCCCAAATGTAACATGCAGGTGGTGAATCCATCATTCCCCAACCCTCGTAGGCGACTGCGCCTTAGAGACTTGGCTGAGAGAGTCATAGATGCCCAGCAGAATGAGCAAGAACTGAACAAGCTGCTGAACGAGGCCTTATTGGAGAGAGAAACTGTGCAAGTGTGAGTCATCGGCTGAAAATGTTTTCTACAGCCTTCCCAAACATGGTCAAAAATATCCGCAAGAGCAACCAATTTCTTAAGCAACTGCTAAACTGCACATAAGGAACTCAGCAATATGGGACATTTTAGAGATGAAAAAACACAGTGCGGTTTTGTACAACAGTAAAGGGCTCTTTTAGTTTTTCTCTATTTTCCCATTGGTGTAGGGGAATGTTTAGGCGCTAAGGAATCAGTTTTTGCAGATACCTACGTTTTTTTTAAGGGGATATGGAAGTCCATATTAAACTGTCTTGGTTCAGAGAATGCGGTTTTAAAAGCTTTTAAATTTGCTTATGTTATAAAAGTTTCTTTTTTTTTTTTTTTGTATACTTGAAAAGCATACCTAGGCAGCAGTGAACTATTGGGGGCTTGCTGCTGATTCATAGCTACACACATATGTGTCTTGTCATTGGCTCACCAAATGTGTTCAGCTAGCTCACAGTAGTGCATTGCTGCTCTGCAGGAGTTAAACACAGTTATATATATGTAACAGTGACACAATAACGTTCTCTAACGCACTCAAGCATTTTCTTTTTACGCTTTAAAACCCTTTAAACCCTAACAGTTTTTTATGTTCATTTAATTACTTTAAAGGGATAGTAAACACCAAAAATATTATTGTTTTAAAAGATAGATAATCCATTTATTACCCATTCCCCAGATTTGCATAATCAACACAGTTATAGAAATACACTTTTTACCTCTGTAATTACCCTGTATCCTTAACTCAGATCTTTTGACAGACTTGCATTTCAGGCAATTAGTGCTGACTCCACGTGCATGAGCACAATGTTATCTATATGGAACACATAAACCTACGCCCTCTAGCTGTGAAAAACTGTCAAATGCATTCAGATAAGAGCCGGCCTTCAAGGGCTTAGAAATTAGCATATGAGCCTACATAGGTAGGTTTAGCTTAGCTAGAATACCAAGAGAACAAAGCAAATTTGATGATAAAAGTAAATTAAAAAGTTATTTAAAATTACATGCCCTATCTGAATTATGAAAGTTTAATTTGGACTTTACTATCCCTTTGATAATGCAAGTTTTGAAAGTGAATTGAAGCTGTGTGTAATCATTGCATACGGATTTATCACGTAGTTGATATTGATAATGTATTTGTTACCATCGTAATTATTATTTGTATATAATTACATGATATTATAGTATTGCAGGATCTCACGCTAGCGTAAAGTCACATATATACTGTGTGTTGTTAAACTATGTATTTCCTACAGGCTGAAAGGAAAGTACACATACCGCTTGTCCATGCGCTTCATTAATCCTGAGATGGAGACACGTTTCTCTGTGGAGAAGGAAAAGCAGAGTGGCGCGGCCTTCAGTTGTTCCTGTGTGGTTCTTCTGTTCACAGCAATAGTGCAAATGCTCATAGATCCCCTGTGAGTGTCTACTATATCTATGTCTGTAGATTCCTTACAGTATAGTTTACAGGGCATTGCAGACCAGCAAGACTACAAAACCCCAGCTATTGCATAAACGGAAATCCAATTTTTTTAATGGCCTCAGCAGAAGTGATATGATACCATAAACCAATTTGGTTAATAAATGACAGTGGTTAACATTGTCTAGTAATAAGTCCAGGCTGGCTCCTCTAGATAAGGCAAGTAATGACGAGAGTTTGGCCATTGTCTAGTAACAAGAGTGGCTAACATTGTCTAGTAACAAGTCCAGACTGGCATCTCTAGATAAGGCAAGTGGTGGCAAGAGTTTGGCCATTATCTAGTAACAAGAGTGGTTAACATTGTCTAGTAACAAGTCCAGGCTGGCTCCTCTAGATAAGGCAAGTGGTGGCAAGAGTTTGGCCATTATCTAGTAACAAGAGTGGCTAACATTGTCTAGTAACAAGTCCAGACTGGCTCCTCTAGATAAGGCAAGTGGTGACGAGAGTTTGGCCATTGTCTAGTAACAAGAGTGGCTAACATTGTCTAGTAACAAGTCCAGACTGGCTCCTCTAGATAAAGCAAGTGGTGGCGAGAGTTTGGCCATTGTCTAGTAACAAGCGTGACTAACATTGTCTAGTAACAAGTCCAGGCTGGCATCTCTAGATAAGGCAAGTGGTGACGAGAGTTTGGCCATTGTCTAGTAACAAGAGTGACTAACATTGTCTAGTAACAAGTCCAGGCTGGCATCTCTAGATAAGGCAAGTGGTGACAAGAGTTTGGCCATTGTCTAGTAACAAGAGTGGCTAACATTGTCTAGTAACAAGTCCAGACTGGCATCTCTAGATAAGGCAAGTGGTGGCAAGAGTTTGGCCATTGTCTAGTAACAAGAGTGGCTAACATTGTCTAGTAACAAGTCCAGACTGGCTCCTCTAGATAAGGCAAGTGGTGACAACAGTTTGGCCATTTTCTAGTAACAAGAGTGGCTAACATTATCTAGTAACAAGTCCAGGCTGGCATCTCTAGATAAGGCAAGTGGTGATGAGAGTTTGGCCATTAAAAAACAATTCAAGCACACAAGTTGTTAATGGATTTGGAACGTTTTCAGACTTGACTAGTATGATAGTTTATTTTAAGACAATATAAAAACCTTGTGAGTGCAAGATGTCCTTTAAAGAACAAATGTCACTTATAGACCCATCCAAAGAATGAAGAACATATAAGTGCAGAGAAACATTACATTTGATAATGCTGGTACAGGTATTGCAGAGTATGACTAACCATATTGTACAGGAGAAGAAAATAGAAATATAAAAATAGGTATACAATACAGATATTTACTTCCCTCTGGTTTCTAGAACCGCTGCCTTCCCACAGTCTCTCCCAAAGGCTGTTCAATCGATGTGTGTGTATAGAAGGTGAAAAAGCGCATCCTTCTAGAAACCAGAGGGGAGTAAATATCTGTATTGTATACCTATTTTTATACAGGTATTGCAGAGATCTGACAAAACAAGTTTAAAGGGACAAATGTAATTTATTTAAGATCTAATAGCTATTTCACATTTATTTAAAGTATTTTATTGTCTGTGTTAACTAATTCCATTCCACACTTTAGGGTCCATTTATCAAGCTCCGGACCTGCAGGCTCCCCAGAAACAGCAGTTATGAAGCAGCGGTCTAAAGACCGCTGCTCCATAACCTGTCTGCTGCAAATCAACCCGATCGGCATTGCACCAGCAACTCACAAGAGCTGCTGGTGCAATGCTGAATACGAGCGTATTGCTCTCCGCATTCAGCGAGGTCTGTCGGACCTGATCCGCACTGTCGGATCAGGTCCACCAGACATTTGATAAATATCCCCCAATGAAGTGAATTTATATTGGTAATTTAAAGGGACACTGAACCCAATTTTTTCTTTTGTGATTCAGATAGAGCATGCAAATTTAAGCAACTTTCTGATTTACTCCTATTATCATTTTTTCTTCGTTCTCTTGCTATCTTTATTTGAAAAAGAAGGCATCTCAGCTTTTTTTTTTGTTCAGGACTCTGGACAGCACTTTTATATTGGTGGATGAATTTATCCACCAATCAGCAAGAACAACCCAGGTTGTTCACCAAAAATTGCCCGGCATCTAAACTTACATTCTTGCATTTCAAATAAAGATACCAATGAAGAAAATTTGATAATAGGAGTAAATTAGAAAGTTGCTTAAAATTTCATGCTCTATCTGAATCATGAAAGAAAAAAATTGGGTTCAGTGTCCCTTTAATGGCTATATTAGTCAAAAGCTTGCTATGAGTTCTAAGAATGTTTACTGCATGATATGTGTAATAAGATGCATATTAATCTTTGCTTGTTTACTCTCTTTACTTTGTATCTGTCCAGACTGGTGGCTAATTATGTGACTTTTATCATTGGTGAAATCCTTCTGTTGGTTTTGACTGTCTGCTCACTTGCCGCTATCTTTCCTAGGGTAAGGCAAGGCTTATTTAATATCCTTATTTGTGTTCATCAATGGTTTAAATGTGCAATGTGACCATGTAACAGGGTTTATGACAATGATAGACCATGAAACTTGAGTAAGAGGTTTATTCTAATGTTCTAGAAAAACAATTTATCTACAAAACTTCCCAATGGTATTAATTCCGAATTTTATGGGGGAGGGGAAAGCTTTTCTAAAGTATTTGCATATCTACTCTAGCAAAAAGATATATTAGTGGCTACAAAAATTATTACAGACCATCAATAAGAAGATGGACAATGACAAATAAAATGTAGAAAAAGATTACCTGGGGACAGGAAGAGCTTAAATGCTTGACCTACAGGATGGTACCTACCCAGAGTGCAGCTTGTTTTAGCCCACTTGTGCCTTTCTCAGAGAACAACCTTTCAGTATAACAGTCTGATCCCATCCAAATGGGCAGTGCAGCCCAGAAATACCTAAAACCTTCTTTTGAACAAAGTATTTATATTGCTATTCATGTACCTTTCAGTGTATATGGGCTGCTGAAGGAAAGTTATTTGTAAAAGGCACACGTGGGTTAGGAGGCTGTACCCTAGGTGGATACCATCACATAGGACGAGTTGTTGAGCTTCACTTTCCTAGTTTCTGCTTCAAAGTAGAAAATACCTAGTGTGTTACTATATATTATGGTAACATTATCTAAAATGTCAGCAAAAGTACACAGGACAGGGGAGCATGACCTCTATAGGCCCTGACTAACGATCATATTAAACACACTGCCCTACAGGTAGAGAGCTTCTCAAGTTTAGTGGTGAGAAATTAGTAACAAAAGGTGAAGATAATAAAGAAGAATCATACTTTGGGTCAGGACGCTGATGAGTGACATGAGCAAGACTAGGTCAGTTTGCATATTTAAGAGAACTAGTTGTTGAAAGCCTGATTATGGAAGATTAGCCATCAGAAGAGTGAGATACAATAGTAATGACTGTAGAGCTTAACCACCTTACGTATGAGCATTGTAGCAATAAAGACAAATCAGTCCTATGAGCTATGACCAGGGATAGGCACGGACCAAGGCTGTGGTGGACATTTTCCAAAGTACAGACATTTAGTGAAGGACACTAAGGTACATTTCAAATTAAAAACATCAAAAAACACTCTCTTTACAGAGATGGTAGTGGATACATGGTGGAATAGCCATCCAGCAGATGTGGTAGAGACAGTGAAGTAGTTTAAATATGCATGGGATAGGCATAAGGTTATGCTAGATATAAGATAAGGCCAGGAACTAATGAAAGTATTCAGAAAATTGGGCAGACTAGACAGGCCAAATGGTTCCTGTCTGCCGTCATATTTCTATGTTTCTATAAGTCAGGAGAGCGACACTTTGCTGTCAAATGGGCTGCATGTTGGACACCCCTGGTATAGTTCCACAAGTACAAATTAGTCATCTAATCAAACAAGTTTAAAATAACATTTATATAAAGACTGCTTGTGGTATTACCTTTTATTTATTTTTTTGGTTATATTTAGAGTCTGCAACTCCTGACCAAACCCACTCACCTTGATGTTAATTGCATGATCATCATGGTTGGTTACTTACTTGGTTACGTAAAGTTTGTCAGAGTAGGAAGCGGTCTTCTACACACAGAAACCAGCACCACGCTGCTACACAGATCAGGGAATATATGGGTCACGACTCATGGTTAGTTGACTGCAGGCAGCTTGCTTCTTCCCTCACTTTCCCGCTACTAAGCGTAGCACCACTTGGGTCAAGGAGGAGTGAGGACCAGCATTCATCTGTCCTACTCCCCCCTCCCCTCCACAAAATGGGTGGCGGACACAGCAAGGAACAGTCACGGACACCAGTGTCCATGTTCGGACACCTTGCCTATCCCTGGCTATGACAAGAATGTAAAATATCACAATTTAATTTGTATATAAAGAGGCAATTAGCCCTGCAGTTGTAAGCCACAATGAAATACCTCATTATACATGTCATAATGCTGTCAATACACATTTGATAAATATTGTGGCCTTCTTTAAATGGCAAACTTAAGATACAACTTCCCTGTTTATAGTCTACTATAAAAATTAATGGATTTAGCTGTCACTTCTGTACTCTCTTTTAGGTTTTCCCTAAGAAGTTAGTGGCCTTTTCCACCTGGATTGATCGAACAAGGTGGGCTCGGAACACGTGGGCAATGTCGGCCATTTTTATTCTCACTATGGCAGATATCGTGGATATGGTAAGAGAGTATGGGTCAATTCTATTTTTGGGAACTTGAGATAACTACACATGAAATGTAGGCAGTAACAAAATACTACCCAACATGTTATGAAAAATGAATGTGTATTTATATTAAGTTGTAGTGTATAAAGGTAATGCATTAAAGGGACACAAAACCCAATGTTTTCTTTCAGGATTTAGATAGAGCATGCAATTTTAAATAACTTTCCAATTTTTTCTGTTATCTAATTTGTTTCATTCTCTTTGTATCCTTTGTTGAAAGGTATACCTAGGTAGACTCAGAATCTACTGATTGGTGGCTGCACATATATGCCTCTTTTCATTGACTTTCAGCTATCTCCCAGTAGTGCATTACTGCTCCTTCAACAAAGAATGCCAAGACAATGAAGCAAATTAGATAATATAACTAAATTGTAAATTTCTTTAGGATTGTATGCGCTATCTGAATCATGAAAGAAAATATGTGGGGTTTATGTCCCTTTAATTACACATATACTGTATGGTCAAACTGTATAGCTGGTTATGTTCATTTTTAGGGTTGTAGATGTCAAAGAGTCTTATCAAGGCTTGAAAAAGCTCTATCAGTGCATATCCTGAGAAATGTAAACCAGGCCCTTTTTTACAAACCACTTAATGAAGTTGTGTAGAAGCCAACAACTATAGAAAGGAGAAGAGACGTTTCTGGAGATTTGGATGGTCAACTGCAACAAAACATGAACTACTGTATCTACACCACCCCTATATTTCTTCTACCTTTCAAACTGTATGAGTACAATTATCATTATATCTTATGTCATAAGCTTTTCTTGTAGCGTTATAAACTGTGACAACATTTCTGTCACCATGAAAAAACAAAACACTGAATACAAGGATTTCATTACCTTTCACCAGCATTGCCTCATTAACTAGATTTTCCATGGCAACCTCACATGTTCTGTTTTTTTTTTACTGGCCAGTTTCCCAATCTTCATTGTAGCATCAGTGGTGGTCAAATTAGTTTAATGCAGTAAATTATGTTATAACAATAAGTCCTGGTCTACGCAATAAAATATGCTGGTTCTGAGGTGCACATCTGGAACTTTATATCTTGACACCTTCATGTTAAAAAGGGTTACTATACCTTTTAATTTCATACAATAGAAATATATCTTGTTAATGTAATTCTTTATAACCCCCCTCCCCCCCGAACCGTCACTAACGTTACATGTAGTCTTCCTAGCTGGGCAGCCTTTTACTTCTTAAGATACTGTGATAAGCTACTGTGAAACTCAATTGCTAGAAGGTCGCTTGAGCACAGGCCTTCAATAAATGCATTACAATTTCTTATTGCCTGTAGTGTTCTGCTTCTTGATGGGGGGAAAATGCTTCCAAAATGGGATGACTACACATAAAGTAAGTCAGGCCTGATGAGGTGCCGAGATATCAGCATCGTCATTAACCTGGATACCAAGAAGTGGTTGGAAGAGCTTGAAGGGACTTGCAATACATTTTTCTTTTCTTTTATGATTCATACAGAGTACTGGAGAGTTTTTAGCATTTTTGCTATCACCCTGATTAAACAGAAATAGAGCTTTCGATTTTATGATTTACCTATGA
Source organism: Bombina bombina (assembly GCF_027579735.1). Taxonomy (NCBI): domain Eukaryota; kingdom Metazoa; phylum Chordata; class Amphibia; order Anura; family Bombinatoridae; genus Bombina; species Bombina bombina. The sequence goes on from NC_069502.1 coordinate 76,491,457, forward strand.
AAACTATATATTTATATTTTAAAGTAGATAACCCAAGGTATTTGATCTAGGCCCATTCTGGTATATTTGATGCCACTATTTGACTGCCAGATCCGATCAAATAAAGTACAATCGTAAAAGTTTTTCCCAAACTTTGGGCTTCTCACTGAAATTATTTTTAAGCAACTATTTCAGTCATATGACAAATGTTTATAAAAGCTTTTCTGGGATCCCCTTTGTTCTGAAAAATCAGACATGCAGGGATTTGCCATTGCTAATTTGCAAATAGAATGCCGCTATTTGAAGCTGCGCACCTTACTTGCAATTCTGTGCAATTAAAGGGTTAACCAATAAGCTTTTAAGGTTAATTTTTTATGCAGAGTAGAGATTACGCTTCCACCTGACCCCTCCCAAACAGCTCTGTTACCTCCCACACCCCTCACTGGTCACCACCATCTTAGGTACTGGCAGAAAGTCTGTCAGTATACAGTTTAGGGCTTCTTTTTTTTTTCTTTCATTTTTTTTAATTATTATTGTCCTCACAGTGTAGTGATCACTCCTCAACCCTCCCACCACTCTGATCCCCCCAAACAGCTTTTTACTCCCTACCCATCTTACTACTGCTGGCCATCTTAGGTACTAGTAGCTGTCTGCCAGTACACGGTTTGTTTTTTAATACTTTTATTTATTCTATAACTGATTTTTTTTTTTTTGTAGTGTAGTGGTGCCCCTTACCTCCCCGTGATAATTAATTATGCCCCCCCCCTTCCAACTCTCCTTTTTTTTCCATAGTGTAGCTTCCCATCCCTCCCTCTCCCTTAAGCGTAGGGCCCTTCCCACTCTTCTTAGAGCCCCGCTAATAGAAGACTTAGTACGACAGATCCCAGGGCCTGCGCTAAAGGACCTTCTCTTTTAACACAAGCCCTGGGATCCTTTGCGTTAAGCCTCCTTTTAGCGTGGCTCGTAGCTCTAAGAAAAGGGTCTAGATAAGCGTAGCTCTCCAGCAAGTTAGAGATATTTTAACCCCTACAGGTAATTTAAAGAAATTTAATCTATACTATTGTATTTTGTCAGTATTTTTTGGTTTTCTTTAAATTTAGTTGGTGTTTATTTTACAGATTTTCATTTTGTGAAAACAAAAGGAATATCCATTTTCGTTACAAATTTGCTTTTGTAACAAAACAAATGCACGTCTATTTGACACATATATACACAGATACAAATATACACAAACATGTGCACACAAACACACACACATATATATACACACACACACACACACACACACCTTTGAGCTCTTCCCAGTCAAACATCTTGTCATATACCATATCACATTAAAAGAATGTGAACACCATTTTTTTTATTTTAAAACTAGAAATAGTTTACTTACAAATACACTCACCGGCCACTTTATTAGGTATACCTGTTCAATTGCTTGGTATCACAAATTACTGATAAGCCAATCACATGGCAGCAACTCAATGCATTTAGGCATCTAGACATGGTGAAGACGACATGCTGAAGTTCAAACCGAGCATCAGAATGGGGATTTAAGTGTCTTTGAACGTTGCATGGTTGTTGGTGCCAGACGGGCTGGTTTGAGTATATCAAAAACTGCTGATCTCCTGGGATTTTTACGCACAACCATCTCTAGGGTTTACAGAGAATGGTCCAGAAAAAGAGAAAATATCCAGTGAGTGGCCTTGTTGATATCAGAGGTCAGAGGAGAATGGGAAGACTGGATGATAGAAAGGGATGATAGAAAGGCAACAGTAACTCAAATAGCCACTCGTTACAACCAAGGTATGCAAAACACCATCTCGGAATGCACAACACATTGAACCTTGATACAGATGGACTACAGCAGCAGAATACCACACCAGGTGCCACTCCTGTCAGCTAAGATCAGGAGGCTGAGGCTAAAATTCGCATAGGCTCACCAAAATTGGAAAATAGAAGATTGTAAAAACGTTGCCTGGTCTGATGATTCTCGATTTCAGCTGCGACATACAGATTGTAGGGTCAGAATTTGGCATAAACAACATGAAAGCATGGATCCATCTTGCCTTGTATCAATGGTTTAGGCTGGTGGTGGTGCTGTAATGGTGTGGGGGATATTTTCTTGGCACACTTTGGGCCAATTGAGCATTGTTTAAATGCCACGGCCTTCCTGAGTATTGTTGCTGACCATGTCCATTCCTTTATGACTACAGTGTACTCATATACTGATGGCTACTTCCAGCAGGATAACGCAACATGTCACAAAGCTCAAATCATCTCAAACTGATTTCTTGAACATGACAATGAGTTCACTGTACTCCAATGGCCTCCACAGTCACCAGATCTCAATCCAATAGAGCACCATTGGTATGTGGTGGAACAGGAGATTCGCATCATGGATGTGCAGCCGACAAATCTGCAGCAACTGCGTTATCCTATAATGTCAATATGGACCAAAATCTCTGAGGAATGTTTCCAACACATTGTTAAATTTATTTGGCAAAGAATTAAGGCAGTTCTGAAGGCAAAAGGGCGTACAAACCGGTACTAGCAAGGTGTACCTAATAAAGTGGCCGGTGAGTGTATATATACAGTTGTGCTCATAAGTTTATATACCCTGGCAGAATTTATGATTTCTTGGCCATTTTTCAGAAAATTTGAATGATAACACAAAAACTTTTCTATTACTCGTGGTTAGTGTTTGGCTGAAGCCATTTATTATCAATCAACTGTGTTTACTCTTTTTAAATCATAATGACAACAGAAACTACCCGAATGACCCTGATCAAAAGTTTACATACCCCAGTACCATGTATTGACCCCTTTAACATCAATGACAGCTTGAAGTATTTTGTGGTATTTGTGGAAGAGGATCTTTATCTTCTCAGATGGTAAAGTTGCCCATTCTTCCTGACAAAAAGCCTCCAGTTCCTGTAAATTCTTGGGCTGTCTTGCATGAACTGCACGTTTGAGATCTCCCCAGAGTGGATCAATGATATTGAGGTCAGGAGACTGAGATGGCCACTCCAGAACCTTCACTTTATTCTGCTGTAGCCAATGACAGGTTGACTTGGCCTTGTGTTTAGGATCATTGTCATGTTGGAATGTCCAAGTACGTCCCATGTGCAGCTTCCGGGCTGATGAATGCAAATTTGCCTCCAGTATTTTTTTATAACATACTGCATTCATCTTGCCATCAATTCTGACCAAATTTCCTGTGCCTTTGTAGCTCACACATCCCCAAAACATCAGCAATCCACCTCCGTGTTTCACAGTAGGAATGGTGTACCTTTCATCATAGGCCTTGTTGGCCACAACCATAGCATTTATGGTTGTGGCCAAAAAGATCAATTTTGGTCTCATCACTCCAAATGACTTTGTGCCAGAAGGTTTGAGGCTCGTCTCTGTGCTGTTTGGCGTATTGTAAGCGGGATACTTTGTGGCATTTGCGTAGTAATGTCTTTCTTCTGGCGACTCGACCATACAGCCCATTTTTCTTCAAGTGCCTCCTTATTGTGCATCTTGAAACAGCCACACCACATGTTTTAAAAGAGTCCTGTATTTCACCTGAAGTTATTTGTGGGGGGGGGGGGGGTTGCATCCCAAACAATTTTCCTGGCAGTTGTGGCTGAAATTTTAGTTGGTCTGGTTTGGTTTCAACAGAACCCCTCATTTTCCACTTCTTGATAAGAGTTTGAACACTGCTGATTGACATTCTTAATTTCTTGGATATCTTTTTATATCCCTTTCCTGTTTTATACAGTTCAACTACCTTTTCCTGCAGATCCTTTGACAATTCTTTTGCTTTTCCCATGACTCAGAATCCAGAAACATCAGTGCAGCACTGGATGAAAGATGCAAGGGTCTGTCAGGAGTCCAGAAACTCATTGACCTTTTATACACACACACTAATTACAAGCAAACAGATCACAGGTGAGGATGGTTACCTTTAATAGCCATTCAAACCCCTTTGTGTCAACTTGTGTGCATGTTATCAGGCCAAAATCACCAGGGTATGTAAACTTTTGATCAGGGTCATTTGGGTAGTTTCTGTTGTCATTATGATTTAAAAAGAGTAAACACAGTTGATTGATAATAAATGGCTTCAGCCAAACAATAACCATGAGTGAAAGAAAAGTTTTTGTGTTATCATTCATATTTTCTGAAAAATGTCCAAGAAATCATAAATTCTGCCAGTGTATGTAAACTCATGAGCACAACTGTATGTGTGTGAAAAACAATGCTATTTAAACTTTTTATCAATGCACCTTCTGTTTAAGCGCACTCCAGCTTAGTGCACCTTTATGTTAGTGCTCGAATGAATGCAAGAACAGAGTTTTGTTTGTAGTGTGCCCTGCGCTATCCGACACTATGAACTTGTAATATGAACGCAAGAATAAGAGCGCTATTGATTTAACTTGAGTGGTACGATTGCTAAATAATGCTTATATTTTTGCGCTCCACTTGTAATCTAGGCCTTAGTTTTTAGTGTCCCTTTAAACAAAGGTAAATTGTGATAATTGGCTGCAGTAGATTGCATACACCTGTAGCAGCCAATTACAGGAGTGGTTCGACCCACCTGATGCAAGTGCTTTGCAGGAGTTAAACATTACATGTTCAAACTAATTATTATTACATTATTAAATCCTTTCACACTTTTATATTGCAATTAAATAGGGATGTGCATTAGTTTTTGGACTAATATACATTTGTACCAAAAATTGGATATTTGTTTTCATTTACGAAAACGAATATCCGAATTAATGCACAAAATTTAAAGATAATGAAAAATACTAATGAAATTTGTCAGTATTTATTTGGTTCCTTTAAATTGATTTTTATACTTCCCTTAACGCACTCTGGAGAGCACGCTCGGCACCGAGGACTAACTTTAGTGCTAAGCCTCCTGTTGCCAGGGCTCTTGGCAAGACGAGGATCAGGTTAGCGCTCTCTCCAGAGCGTGTTAAGGTCAGTATGTATCTGCTTCAAAACATTTACATTCGTTTTAACGAAAACAAATGTAAATGTTTAATGAAAATTCGATTTTCCTTTCGTTTTAAATGATAATAGTGCAGGGAAAGAATATTCGGGGAAACAAAGTTCCTCGAATATTCATAACAATAGAAAAAAACTAAACAAAAAAAATTCCCCTGCACATGTCTACAGTTAAATATTATTAGTTGCTGTACAAAGTAGAGGGCTAAACATGGTGTCTGTCTTGTTTCTTCTACAGCTCAGCTGTTTGCAGACATATTCCAGCAACCTCAATGTGACTACAGAGGACACTGGTTGGGGCTGTGTGGAGAACCCCAAATATTACAGCTACATCGCTGTACTAGCTCTCATCGCTACCATCATGTTAGTACAGGTCAGCCATATGGTGAAGCTCACCCTCATGCTCATGATTACAATCGCTGTGGGTGTGGTCAACATTTATGCATGGAGGCCAATATTTGATGATTACGACCACAAACGTTTCAACAGCTACGTGTAAGTCCTTCCCACGTTATTGTAATAAATTAACTTCTCCTATTGGTCAGAAGATAAATGCACTGTTTTATATATGACATGGGATTTTATTTAACTGTAACTTGTCAACTTGTCTCTAGTGAGATACAGGATGCAAGAGGAATGGCGGAATATTGGCTTAGAAAAAGGAGTAATAGGCAGAATGCATAATTCATGCAAATATATTTCAAAATATTAAATAAACTATTTAATTTACATCTATATCAGAGTCCTATGTCATGGTTTGAAAGAATATATTATGCTTATTATTTTTACTTTAATATATAATATTTTAGGATTTTAGATTCATATTTATAGGAACCTTTTAGAAATAAAATATTGCATTCAACACAATTCTTAAACATTCATATGATTTTACTGAATATGGTTTTTTTGTTGCCCTTTAAACCTAGTAGAGGATGCTGAAAACTTAAATAGATCCAAATAATAAATCTTAATGGGGGCACTCAAAGAATAGTCTATAATATAAATATAATATAAGCACACTACAAACATCCAATAGACCTTAATATACATATAGGAATTTTATAACGGAAAGGAACCCTATATAATAAAGTCTTTGGTGTATAGAAAAGGGTACAGTTTGTGTAAAATAATGGCACCCAGGCAGATCCTTGTGGACAACCTCTGTTTTGTAACAATAAAAAACTCACTAGGGCTCTACATAGTGAGATCTTCAAAATCCAGAGAAATAAAAAAGGATAAATGTGCTCACAAACGCAGAGCGCCTCAATCGTTTCAGGCAAGCTGGGACTTCACACTTTCTCAGCAAATCCACAGATTCCCCCAGTGGCAACTTGTCTATACTCGGGATCTACCCAAAACCGTGTGTGTAATAAGAGCAGGTCACAGTATAAAATCCAATTAGAATTTATAAAAACATTATAAATTTATAAGCATAGCAAATAAGCTACGCGTTTCTCAGCCATAGTAATTGCCCGTTTCAACAGGCTCTTGACCAGAAGCTCAGTTTTGCTGGGTAACTGTGAAGCCCCTGCTTGCTTGATACAGCAATTGGAAATGCGTTTATGAGTACACTGATGCTTTTTTTTATTTCTATGGTTTTTGATCTCACACTATATGGCACCTTTGTGTCTTTTTATCATTAAAACCTGAAAACTTGACTCCATTAACATCAGTATACATTCTCCTTTTAATGGGCCTAGTAGAACACAGATTATTTTATTTTAAAAGAAACCTCTTAACTTCTCTATTCTTTACATATAACTGCATTTTTTATTTTCACTTACAGGACATTTTTGGTTCCCTCGAAATACTCAATGACAGTGATGATCTTTGTGATGATGCTAAGTTTTTACTACTTTGCACGACACGTGAGTGTTTAACTCTATGTTTTCCCTGGTTCTCGCTTCTTCAGTGGGCATTATAGTTGGGTGCTCATCATGTAAATATGTTTTATATAGGATACATTTTACATTAACAGCTCTATAAGCTTCTGGACAGAAACACGCATTTAGTGACAAGAAAGAGAAATATTAAAATGCTCTAGTGCGCTAAACAAAGTCTAGTGTGTTTTACTTTTATTATTTTAGAAATGTAGTAATAAAATTATATGTTAATTTGGATATATTTTAAATAATCTCAGTAAAAAAATTAGGCTTACCATAACTTTATTTCTTTTAGTAAGTGTGCAGCAAAACCTGCAGGATAAAGCAAATGTAACTGTGAGACCACTTTAAATCCAAGAAATTTGCTTATCCTGTCGAACGGTTTGATACTGATGCAAAATAAATTTGTAGTTTCTACTGTTTAAAATCAGAAATGCATGAAACAGAGATCTCAGTATAAAAATAAATAAATCTGTTTTTAGAATCCCATGAATGATCGTGTAGTTCTGTTGGATCTTTATAGATATCCTCTCCTTAGCAGAGAGAGTTTTTTTGGGGATCTAACCCAGTGTCTCATGCTTGATCAGCTTGCTTTAGGAAAAAAAAGCACAATGTAATATTATTTGCTAAAATAACTGGTTTGTCAAAGGGAATTATTCCAGTACTGAAATCTATCCGTTTGTAAAATTTTGTTTTGTCTCTTACAAGTATTGTATCATTGTTTTACTTATATCAATTGTACCCATGGACAGCACTGCAGAATATATTGGTTCTTTATAAATATAATAAAAGTAGTATAACAATAAAATAATAATCCCATCCAATTCTCTCTACCATCTCTCTATCTCTCTATCTATCTATATATCTATCTATCTATCTATCTATCTATCTGTGCTTTTTTACAATGGTTTAAACACCCATTGTTTTGCCTCACACAGGTAGAAAAGTTGGCCAGGACATTATTTCTATGGAAGATTGATGTCCATGATCAAAAGGAGAAGGTGTATGACATGCGGCGCTGGAATGAAGCCCTGGTAACAAACATGTTGCCTGAGCATGTAGCCAGGCACTTCTTGGGCTCCAAGAAACGAGATGAGGTGAGGACCCTATAGACGAGATATAAAAGGAACACAACTTACCAGAACTACACTTTTTTTTCTAATCAGTTTTATTGAAGAGTACACAACAGATAGAAAGTATTATATACTTTATATTTGAGATGTAATACATATCAGCAGTTTCTATCAAGTATACAATAATTAAAGCAACAGTAAGAACTTAAGTAAGCTAAAATGGCACAAGATACAAATGTGACTGTGGAGCAAATAGAAAGAAAAAAGCTTAAAGAGGAGAAGACTAGAACTAAAATAGAAAAGGTAGGTGGAAGGTGGAGAGATGTATATGGAGGGAGAGACAAAAGGAAATATCACATGCTAGACCGTCCCAAGAAAGTCCTCCTCTTGTTATATGGTGCTAATTAGTTATCAGTTACAGCATTCGGGTGGGGTGTGAAAGTAGATTCCAATATCTTTCTGCTGGATTCCCAGTGGAATTTGATATCGTAAAATAAATCTTGATTATGTTTTTGTAGTAACCATATTCCTCAAGTGCTAAAGAGTCCTCCATGTGTAATGTCCACCTACTACCAGAACTACACTTTATGGTGTTATATGTTTTAGATTGTTGGGAGTTTTTTTTGCACTAAACAATACTGCAGAGGATTATGGAAAAGCCACTTTCAGGCTATTTGCCACTATTTTCCCTAAGAAATGTTAACCTCTTTTTACTGAGTAGTAAATCACTTTCGCCTACATTTTGAGTTCTGCGGTAGCCGTCAAAAGCAGCGTTAAGGGCTCCTAACGCTGCTTTTGGCCGCACGCTGGTATTTAGAGTCAGGCAGGAAAGGGTCTAACGCTCACTTTCCAGCCGCGACTTTTCCATACCGCAGATCCCCTTACGCCAATTGCGTATCCTATCTTTTCAATGGGATCTTCCTAACGCCAGTATTTAGAGTCTTGGCTGTAGTGAGAGGTAGACCCTCTACCGACAAGATTCCAGCTGCAGAAAAAAGTCAGTAGTTAAGAGCTTTCTGGGTTAACGCCGGTTTATAAAGCTCTTAACTACTGTGCTCTAAAGTACACTAACACCCATAAACTACCTATGTACCCCTAAACTGAGGTCCCCCCACATCGCCGCCACTATAATAAAAATTTTTAACCCCTAATCTGCCGACCGCACACCGCCGCCACCTACATTATCCCTATGAACCTCTAATCTGCTGGCCCTAACATCGCCGACACCTACATAATATTTATTAACCCCTAATCTGCCCCCCCAACGTCGCCGCTACCTACCTACACTTATTAACCCCTAATCTGCCGACCGGACCTCGCCGCTACTCTAATAAATGTATTAACCCCTAAACCGCCGCACTCCTGCCTCGCAAACCCTAGAATAAATTGTTTTAACCCCTAATATGCCCTCCCTAACATGGCCGCCACCTAACTTCAAGTATTAACCCCTAATCTACCGACCAGACCTCGCCGCTACTATAATAAATGTATTAACCCCTAAAGCTAAGTCTAACCCTAACCCTAACACCCCCCTAAATTAAATATAATTTTAATCTAACGAAATAAATTAACTCTTATTAACTAAAGTATTCCTATTTAAAGCTAAATACTTACCTGTAAAATAAACCCTAATATAGCTACAATATAACAAATAATTATATTGTATCTATTTTAGGGTTTATATTTATTTTACAGGCAACTTTGTATTTATTTTAACTAGGTACAATAGCTATTAAATAGTTAATAACTATTTAATAGCTACCTAGTTAAAATAATTACCAAATTACCTGTAAAATAAATCCTAACCTAAGTTACAATTAAACCTAACACTACACTATCAATAAATAAATTAAATTAATTAACTACAAGTACCTACAATTTCCTACAATTAAATAAACTAAACTAAATTACCAAAAAAAACAAACACTAAATTACAAAAAATAAAAAAAGATTACAAGAATTTTAAGCTAATTACACCTACTCTAAGCCCCCTAATAAAATAACAAAGCCCCCAAAATAAATAAATTTCCCTACCCTAATCTAAATTAAAAAAGTTAACAGCTCTATTACCAGCCCTTAAAAGGGCTTTTTGCGGGGCATGCCCCAAAGAAATCAGCTCTTTTGCCTGTAAAAAAACCCCACAATACCACCCCCCAACATTACAACCCACCACCCACATACCCCTACTCTAACCCAAACCCCCCCTTAAATAAACCTAACACTACCCCCCTGAAGATCTCCCTACCTTGAGTCGTGTTCACCCAGCCGGGCACCGATGTACCAAAAGAGGACATCCGGAGCGGCAGAAGTCTTCATCCTATCCGGGCAGAAGAGGACATCGGGACCGGCAGACATCTTCATCCAAGCGGCATCTTCTATCTTCATCCATCCGACGAGGAGCGGCTCCATCTTCAAGACCTCCGGCGCGGAACATCCTCTTCCTTCCGACGACTACCGACGAATGAAGGTTCCTTTAAGTGACTTCATCCAAGATGGCGTCCCTCGAATTCCGATTGGCTGATAGGACCAATCGGAATTAAGGTAAGAAAATCTGATTGGCTGATTGAATTAGCCAATCAGATTCAAGTTCAATCGGATTGGCTGATCCAATCAGCCAATCAGATTGAGCTTGCATTCTATTGGCTGTTCCGATCAGCCAATAGAATGCAAGCTCAATCTGATTGGCTGATCTTCTACTTTCACCAAACAAACTGAGCCTTCACAAATGTACTTTCATAAGACCAAACACACAAAAGATGAGCAATGTAATTAAAGGGTCAGTCTACTCCAGAATGTTTATTGTTTAAAAATATAGATAATTGCTTTATTATCCATTCCCCAGTTTTGCATAACTAACACTCAGGTAGGTTACGAGTTGTGCGTTTGTGTTTTAATGCTGAAAAAATGGTAATTTCAGCATTAAAACAGCAATGCAGCCATTACAAGTCTTGTTGATATAGCTGTACCGCAAGCCTTTTAGCCTGTAATGCAACGTCAGCCCCGCAGAGGTAAAAATTACGTTTTTTCATGGGACTTCCAGAGCGCAGCCATTACGAGTTTTGCGGTGAGGCTAAAAAGTTTGCGTTGCAGCCTATACTGACACGATCCATTTTGCAATCTGAGAGCAGTAGTTATGAGTTTTACGCAACAAAACTGTTACATAAAATTCATAACTAAAGTGTTACAAAGTACACTAACACCCATAAACTACCTATTAACCCCTATTCAGCTGCTCCTCAACATTGCCACCACTATACTAAAGTTATTAACCACTATTCCCTCACACCCCAACATTGCCCACATTATAATAAATCTATTAACCCCTATTCCGCAGCTCCCCGACATCGCCGCCACTAAATAAAGTTATGAACCCCTAAACCTCTGGCCTCCAACATCACTACCACTAAATAAACCTATTAACCCCTAAACCTCCAGCCCCCCAGATCGCAACAACCTAAATTAAACTATTAACCCCTAAACCTAACCCTAACACCCCCTAACTTTAACATAATTATAATAGAGCTAAATTAAAATTACAATTATTAACTAAATAATACCTATTAAAAACTAAATACATACCTACCTGTGAAATAAAAATAAAACCTAAGCTAGCTGCAATGTAACAATTAGTTATATTGTAGCTAGCTTAGGTTTTAATTCACAGGTAAGTATGTATTTAGTTTTAAATAGGTATTATTTAGTTAATAACTGTAACTTTAATTTAGCTCTATTTTAATTATGTTAAAGTTAGGGGGTGTTAGGGTTAAGGTTACGGTTAGGGTTACGTTAAGGTTAGGTTTAGGGGTTAACATAGTTCAATTTAGGTTGTTGCGATGTGGGGGGCTGGCGGTTTAGGGGTTAATAAGTTTATTTAGAGGTAGTGATGTGGGAGGCCAGAGGTTTAGGGATTAATATAGCTTTATTTAGTGGTGGCGATGTCGGGGAGCGGCAGAATAGGGGTTAATAGATTTATTTAGGTGACGGCTATATCGGGAGTGGCAGATTAGGGGTTAATAACATTATGTAGGTGTCAGCGATGTCGGGGGCTGCAGATTAGGGGTCTTGCCCTTGACATCGCTCACCAATCTTTATGATATTCTCCACCAGTTTTCTGCCATATCGGGTTATAAAATAAATATGGACAAAAGCGAAGCCATGGCGACTCGACATAAGCATGATGAATTAAAGATTTCAACCAAGATGCCAAAGAAATGGCAGAGGCCTTCTGACCTTTCCTAGAACCGGAAAAGATAACAAATAGACTAGAAGTCTTTCGGAAATTCTTAGTAGCTTCAACATAATATTTCAAAGCTCTAACTACATCCAAAGAATGCAATGATCTCTCCTTAGAATTCTTAGGATTAGGACATAATGAAGGAACCACAATTTCTCTACTAATGTTGTTAGAATTCACAACCTTAGGTAAAAATTTAAAAGAAGTTCGCAACACCGCCTTATCCTGATGAAAAATCAGAAAAGGAGACTCACAAGAAAGAGCAGATAATTCAGAAACTCTTCTAGCAGAAGAGATGGCCAAAAGAAACAAAACTTTCCAAGAAAGTAATTTAATGTCCAATGAATGCATAGGTTCAAACGGAGGAGCTTGAAGAGCCCCCAGAACCAAATTCAAACTCCAAGGAGGAGAAATTGACTTAATGACAGGTTTTATACGAACCAAAGCTTGTACAAAACAATGAATATCAGGAAGATTAGCAATCTTTCTGTGAAAAAGAACAGAAAGAGCAGAGATTTGTCCTTTCAAGGAACTTGCAGACAAACCTTTATCCAAACCATCCTGAAGAAACTGTAAAATTCTCGGAATTCTAAAAGAATGCCAGGAAAAATGATGAGAAAGACACCAAGAAATGTAAGTCTTCCAGACTCTATAATATATCTTCCTAGATACGGATTTACGAGCCTGTAACATAGTATTAATCACAGAGTCAGAGAAACCTCTTTGACTAAGAATCAAGCGTTCAATCTCCATACCTTTAAATTTAAGGATTTGAGATCCTGATGGAAAAAAGGACCTTGCGACAGAAGGTCTGGTCTTAACTGAAGAGTCCATGGTTAGCAAGAGGCCATCCGGACAAGATCTGCATACCAAAACCTGTGAGGCCATGCTGGAGCCACCAGTAGAACAAACGAGCATTCCTTCAGAATCTTGGAGATTACTCTTGGAAGAAGAACTAGAGGCGGAAAGATATAGGCAGGATGATACTTCCAAGGAAGTGACAATGCATCCACTGCTTCCGCTTGAGGATCCCTGGATCTGGACAGATACCTGGGAAGTTTCTTGTTTAGATGAGAGGCCATCAGATCTATTTCTGGAAGTCCCCACATTTAAACAATCTGAAGAAATACCTCTGGGTGAAGAGACCATTCGCCCGGATGTAACGTTTGGCGACTGAGATAATCCGCTTCCCAATTGTCTATACCTGGGATATGAACCACAGAAACTAGACAGGAGCTGGATTCCGCCCATACCAGTATTCAAGATACTTCTTTCATAGCCAGAGGACTGTGAGTCCCTCCTTGATGATTGATGTATGCCACAGTTGTGACATTGTCTGTCTGAAAACAAATGAACGATTCTCTCTTTAGAAGAGGCCATGACTGAAGAGCTCTGAAAATTGCACGGAGTTCCAAAATATTGATTGGTAATCTCACCTCCTGAGATTCCCAAACCCTTTGTGCTGTCAGAGACCCCCAAACAGCTCCCCAACCTGTCAGACTTGCATCTGTTGAAATTACAGTCCAGGTCGGAAGAACAAAAGAAGCCCCCTGAACTAAACAATGATGGTCTGTCCACCACGTCAGAGAGTGTCGTACAATCGGTTTTAAAGATATTAATTGAGATATTTTTGTGTAATCCCTGCACCACTGGTTCAGCATACAGAGCTGAAGAGGTCGCATGTGAAAACGAGCAAAGGGGATCGCGTCCGATGCAGCAGTCATAAGACCTAGAATTTCCATGCATAAGGCTACCGAAGGGAATGATTGTGATTGAAGGTTTCGACAAGCTGAGATCAATTTTAGACGTCTCTTGTCTGTCAGAGACAGAGTCATGGACGCTGAATCTATCTGGAAAAAAGGTTACCCTTGTCTGAGGAATCAATGAACTTTTCGGTAAATTGATCCTCCAACCATGATCTTGAAGAAACAACACAAGTCGATTCGTATGAGATTCTGCTAAATGTGAAGACTGAGCAAGTACCAAGATATCATCCAAATAAGGAAATACCACAATACCCTGTTCTCTGATTACAGACAGAAGGGCACCGAGAACCTTTGTAAAAATTCTTGGAGCTGTTGCTAGGCCAAACGGCAGAGCCACAAACTGGTAATGCTTGTCTAGGAAAGAGAATCTCAGAAACTGAAAGGGATCTGGATGAATCGGAATATGCAGATATGCATCCTGTAAATCTAATGTGGACATATAATGCCCTTGCTGAACAAAAGGCAGGATAGTCCTTATAGTTACCATTTTGAATGTTGGTATCCTTACATAACGATTCAATATTTTTAGATCCAGAACTGGTCTGAAGGAATTCTCCTTCTTTGGTACAATGAAGAGATTTGAATAAAACCCCAGACCCTGTTCCAGAACTGGAACTGGCATAATTACTCCAGCCAACTCTAGATCTGAAACACATTTCAGAAATGCTTGAGCCTTCGCTGGATTTACTGGGACACGGGAAAGAAAAAATCTGCAGGAGGCCTTATCTTGAAGCCAATTCTGTACCCTTCTGAAACAATGTTTTGAATCCAAAGATTGTGAATTGAATTGATCCAAATTTCTTTGAAAAATCGTAATCTGCCCCCTACCAGCTGTGCTGGAATGAGGGCCGCACCTTCATGTGGACTTGGGAGCTGGCTTTGGTTTTCTAAAAGGCTTGGATTTATTCCAGACTGGAGATGGTTTCCAAACTGATACCGCTCCTGTGGGTGAAGGATCAGGCTTTTGTTCCTTATTGTGACGAAAGGAACGAAAACGATTATTAGACCTAAATTTACCTTTAGATTTTTTATCCTGTGGTAAAAAAGTTCCTTTCCCTCCAGTAACAGTTGAGATAATAGAATCCAACTGAGAACCAAATAATTTATTACCCTGGAAAGAAAGGGAAAGCAAAGTTGACTTAGAAGACATATCAGCATTCCAAGTTTTAAGCCATAAAGCTCTTCTAGCTAAAATAGCTAGAGACATATACCTGACATCAACTCTAATGATATCAAAGATGGCATCACAAATAAAGTTATTAGCATGTTGAAGAAGATTAACAATGCTATGAGAATTATGATCTGTTACTTGTTGCGCTAAAGCTTCTAACCAAAAAGTTGAAGCTGCAGCAACATCCGCTAAAGATATAGCAGGTCTAAGAAGATTACCTGAACATAAGTAAGCTTTTCTTAGAAAGGATTCAATCTTCCTATCTAAAGGATCCTTAAAGGAAGTACTATCTGCCGTAGGAATAGTAGTACGTTTAGCAAGAGTAGAGACAGCCCCATCAACTTTAGGGATTTTGTCCCAAAATTCTAATCTGTCAGATGGCACAGGATATAATTGCTTAAAACGTTTAGAAGGAGTAAATGAATTACCCAAATTATTCCATTCCCTGGAGATTACTTCAGAAATAGCATCAAGGACAGGAAAAACTTCTGGAATAACTACAGGAGATTTAAAAACCTTATTTAAACGTTTAGATTTAGTATCAAGAGGACCAGAATCCTCTATTTCTAATGCAATTAAGACTTCTTTAAGTAAAGAACGAATAAATTCCATTTTGAATAAATATGAAGATTTATCAGCATCAACCTCTGAGACAGAATCCTCTGAACCAGAGGAACCATTATCAGAATCAGAATGATGATGTTCATTTAAAAATTCATCTGAAAAATGAGAAGTTTTAAAAGACCTTTTACGTTTACTAGAAGGAGGAATAACAGACATAGCCTTCTTAATGGATTTAGAAACAAAATCTCTTATATTAACAGGAACACTCTGAGTATTAGATGTTGACGGAACAGCAACAGGTAATGTAACATTACTAAAGGAAATATTATCTGCATTAACAAGTTTGTCATGACATTCATTACAAACAACAGCTGGAGGAACAGATACCACAAGTTTACAGCAGATACACTTAACTTTGGTAGATCCAGCACCAGGCAGCGTTTTTCCAGAAGTATCTTCTGACTCAGTGTCAATCTGGGACATCTTGCAATATGTAATAGAAAAAACAACATATAAAGCAAAATTGATCAAATTCCTTAAATGACAGTTTCAGGAATGGGAAAAAATTCCAGTGAACAAGCTTCTAGCAACCAGAAGCAATAAATAATGAGACTTAAATAATGTGGAGACAATATTGACGCCCATATTTTTTTAGCGCCAAAAAAGACGCCCACATTATTTGGCGCCTAAATGCTTTTGGCGCCAAAAATGACGCCACATCCGGAACGCCGACACTTTTGGCGCAAAAAAACGTCAAAAATGAAGCAACTTCCGGCGACACGTATGACGCCGGAAACAGAAAAAAAAAATTTGCGCCAAAAAAGTCCGCGCCAAGAATGACGCAATAAAATTAAGCATTTTCAGCCCCCGCCCACAGGGAAAAAAGTCAAATTTTAAGGTAAGAAAAAAATTGATTTATTCATATGCATTATCCCAAATATGAAACTGACTGTCTGAAATAAGGAACGTTGAACATCCTGAGTCAAGGCAAATAAATGTTTGAATACATATATTTAGAACTTTATATAAAAGTGCCCAACCATAGCTTAGAGTGTCACAGAAAATAAGACTTACTTACCCCAGGACACTCATCTACATGTAGTAGAAAGCCAAACCAGTACTGAAACGAGAATCAGTAGAGGTAATGGTATATATAAGAGTATATCGTCGATCTGAAAAGGGAGGTAAGAGATGAATCTCTACGACCGATAACAGAGAACCTATGAAATAGACCCCGTAGAAGGAGATCATTGAATTCAAATAGGCAATACTCTCTTCACATCCCTCTGACATTCACTGTACGCTGAGAGGAAAACCGGGCTCCAACCTGTTGTAGAGCGCATATCAACGTAGAATCTAGCACAAACTTACTTCACCACCTCCATAGGAGGCAAAATTTGTAAAACTGATTTGTGGGTGTGGTGAGGGGTGTATTTATAGGCATTTTGAGGTTTGGGAAACTTTGCCCCTCCTGGTAGGAATGTATATCCCATACGTCACTAGCTCATGGACTCTTGCTAATTACATGAAAGAAAAAAACAGGAATTATAAACGAATAACTTTATTGAAGCATATAATAGTTAACCCCTTAAAGGCCGACACACGTGTATGTTCGCAGTCGTTAAGGGTTTTACTAGCGCAGCTTCACCGACAGAAAGCTGTGCTAGTACTGCATGCCTCACTCCTGGTGGTCATTAAGTGGTTAAAATTGAAATGTGCATGAGCAAGAAGATTTATTTATGTTTAAATATACTTTTATTAGTAAAAAAAAATGTTCCTAGCATAATCTATTACTGTTTGAGGGGCATATGTACATATGCCACAAGTGTCCTGTACACTTATTCACATTCAAACACTGCACCTGATCAGAGAAGCAGAAGTGGCTTGTATGGTGCAGACACAATACTCACTACCAGCTCGTTGAGTTGGTACAGTGCCATAAAGCCACTCCTGGTTCTGTAATCAGGCACGGTGTCTGAATGCGAGTGCGCTGGGCACAAGGCGCAAATGTTCATATGCCCCTGAAACAGTAATAACCTATACTGGATGCATTTTTACTGCAATACGTATTCTATTTAAAGCTGGAATGCACATTTCAGTTTTGACTGTTATGGGGCCTATTTATCATGATGTGAGCTGACATGATCCGATATTAGACTCGCCAGAAACATGGGGCATCAAGCTCCATTCGGAGCTTGATAATTCGGCCCCTATGTCTCTTTAAAGGGAGAGTGTACTGTAAAATTGTCTCCCTTTTAATTTATTTCCAATTATCTATTATAACCACTGGAGTGTATTAATTAGTTTTCAAATAATTCCTTTATCTTGTTATTTGAAATGGTTGTTTGTTTTCCTGTTAAAACTACCACTTACACTGAAAATGTAGTACTACAGTAATGGCTACAGAAAGGCTATGTAAACAAAAGCTAAAAAAAAATGACCTCCCAGTTTCAATGAATGAATGAATGAATAAATAAATAAAAAGATTATCATATTCCACAAAAACATGTAGTTTTCTAACTGTAGAAAATAAAATCTCAAAATTTGTTCACAAAATCATGAACGTTTTCACAATCAGGTAAGTGTGGTAGCATTTTACCAAAGGATGTATTTCGCTAAGAGAGTATCCTATTAATTTTACCTGTTCCGTGGGTTTTTATTTCTGGGTGTATTTTTCTCCAATGATGGAGCATACTAGAACTGTCACACCACTACTTTAGATCAGTGTTTCTCAACCGTGGTCCTAAATTACCCCCAACAGGCCAAGTTTTCATTATAGATGAACCAGTGCACAGGTGAAATAATCAGTTGATGGGTGAGAGCCGGGTAGTAACTGATCAGCTGATTACTTCACTTGTGCACAGGTTCAGCTATAATGAAAACCTGGCCTGTTGGGGGTAATTGAGGACCCCAGTTGAGAGACACTGATCTAGAGGAATGCAAGGACAGTGAGATCATTAAAGGGATAGTAAACACCAAAAATGTTATGGTTTAAAAAGATAGGTAATCCCTTTATTTACCATTCCACAGTTTTGCATGACCAACACTGTTATAGAAATATCCTTTTTACCTCTGTAATTACCTTGTATCCAAGCTTCTGCTGACTGCCTCCTTATCTCAGATCTTTTGACAGATTTGCATTTCAGGCAATTAGTGCTGACTCTTAAATAACTTCACGTGCGTGAGCACAATCTTGTGTTTTCAATGTGACTTTGTATTTTTGATGGAAGTACTTGATAAAGTTGATTGAAAAAAAAAATGTACTAGGTTTACGCTGTATCCTATTCCAAGTGCACGTTCAAAATGTTCTCTTGCTCTTTTGCATATATATACACAAACATGCTTGTGCTGGTGTTCCGGCAAATGTTCACCTTACAACAGGGGTCTGCATTCCAGCCTTTCTGTGGGCGTGGAAATACTACAATAGTCATAGTTAAAGGGATATAAAACAACATTTTTGTTTCATAAATTATATTGAACATGCATTTTTTTTATCAACTTTCCGATATACTTTAATTATAAAATGTTCTTAGTTTTTTGTATCCTTTGTTAAAAAGCAGGAAATTAAGTTCAGGAGTGTGCATGTGTCTGCAACACTATATGACAGCAGTTTTGCGACAATGTTATACATTAGCAAGAGCACTATTTCCTGTCATGTAATACTCCAGACATGTGCACGCTATCTATATAGATATCTCTTCAATAAATAGTAACATGGGAACGAAGCAAATTTGATAATAGAAGTAAATTGAAATCTTTTTAAAATTTGTATTCTCTGTCTGAATCATAAAAGATTTTTTTGGGGTTTCATGTCCCTTTAAAAACACATAAAACATGTCCTGCTTTTATATAAAAAACTGCACTTTTCCCACGCTCCCTAGAGAGGGCAAACACAAACTATGTAGGTTTTCAACCTTCCGCAAACTCTCTAAAGCAGCTTTTGATTTGCAGGTTACAGAATTTGCTTTTGGGCTCTTCTAGGGAACGTGGGACAATTTTTACACAGTTTCAAGAGATGTTTAAAGGGATGTGAAAATCAAAATTAATCTTTCATGGTTCAGATACAGCATACAATTATAAGAGACTTTTCAAGTGACTCCTATTATCAAATGCACTTTATTCTATTGGTATCTATTGTTAAAAAACATATCTAGGTATGCTTAGGATTAGCATTGCACTACTGAGAGCAAGCTGCTGATTGTTAGCTACACGCATATGCCTCTTGTCATGGCTCACCAGATGTGTTCAGCTAGCTTCTAGTAGTGCATTGCTGCTTTGGAGTTAACTTTAACTATGTGTTTAAACCCATTAGCGTTGTTAAACACTATGCAAATAATAGTGCAATAATAAAGTGCTTTTTCACATTCCAGCATTTTCTTTTTGCACTACCTTGTCCCTTTAATGTCCGTTTTAGATTACAGGTAGAGCAGACAAAATACATCATGAAAGGGCAATGCAAAGTTTTTAAATGATTATTAATTAAACGTCTTTGGTGAATGACATTTTAAGTTTAAAGGGACACTGAACCCAATTTTTGTATTTCGTGATTCAGATAGAGCATGCAATTTTAAAGGGACAGTCTAGGCCAAAATAAACTTGCACGATTCAGATAGAGCATGTAATTTTAAACAATTTTCCAATTTACTTTTATCACCAATTTTGCTTTGTTCTCTTGGTATTCTTAATTAAAAGCTTAACCTAGGAGGTTCATATGCTAATTTCTTAGACCTTGAAGCCCACCTCTTTGAGATTGCATTTTAACAGTTTTTCACCACTAGAGGGTGTTGGTTCACGTATTTCATATAGATAACACTGTGCTCGTGCACGAGAAGTTATCTGGGAGCAGGCACTGATTGGCTAGACTGCAAGTCTGTCAAAAGAACTGAAAAAAGGGGCAGTTTGCAGAGGCTTAGATACAAGATAATCACAGAGGTTTAAACTGTATTAATAGAACTGTGTTGGTTATGCAAAACTGGGGAATGGGTAATAAAGGGATTATCTATCTTTTAAACAATAAAAATTCTGGTGTAGACTGTCCCTTTAAGCAACTTTCTAATTTACTCCTATTATCAATTTTTTTTTCGTTCTCTTGCTATCTTAATTTGAAAAAGAAGGCATCTTAGCTTTTTTTGGTTAAGACCTCTGGACAGCACTTATTTTATTGGTGGATCAATTTATCCACCAATCAGCAAGAACAACCCAGGTTGTTCACCAAAAATGGGCCGGCATCTAAATTTACATTCTTCATTTCAAATAAAGATACCAAGAGAATGAAGAAAATTTGATAATAGGAGTAAATTAGAAAGTTGCTTAAAATGTCATGCTCTATTTGAATCACGAAAGAAAAAATTTGGGTTCAGTGTCCCTTTAAAGGGACACAAGTCAAAATCAACATTTTTTTTATTTAGATAGAGCATGCAGTTTTAAGACACTTTACAATTTACTTCCATTATCACATATTTTTTATATTCACACTTTCTGGGAAACAAGCTCCTACTGAGCATGTGCACAAGCTCACAGGGTATAGGTAAAGTAGTCTGTGATTGGCTGATGTCTGTCACATGATACAGGGGGCCGGGAAATAGAAGAAAAAAATAATTTGGAAGAAACAAAATCTACTGCTTATTTGAAATTCAGAGTAAGTGTGAAATCATTGTATTTTTATTATGCTCTTGTTAATTATGCAACTCTACTGCATTGAGTGGTGTTTTAACCAAACTGCTTATAAGCAGAATCTTTCCTAACATCTTGTCTTGAATAAAGTTTTGCATTTTGCTTGAAGATGTGAAGGCCATTATTAAACTTGTTTTATTTTTGCTCATTTGCTAACTATAAAGATCTGTTGATAATATACAATGATTTTTTTGCTCAGAAAGTGAGATATTGAAGCTAAACATCTGTTCTGTCCCTTTTATTGTCATGTAGGAGTTATACAGCCAGTCCTATGATGAAATTGGAGTCATGTTTGCCTCTATCCCTAACTTCTCAGACTTTTACACAGAAGAAAGCATCAACAACGGCGGCATTGAGTGCCTGAGGTTCTTGAATGAGATCATCTCGGATTTTGATGCAGTATGTCTCCTGTAAAGCTGCTTTTATGTTTACTCTGTGACATTTAAAGGGACTTGTATTTCTTTCATGATTCAGATTTCTAAATAACTTTCCAATATACTTCTATTATCAAATTTGTTTTCCGTATACTTTGCTGAAGGAGCAGCAATTCGCTACTGGGAGCTAGCTGGACGCAAACAGTGAACCAATGAAAAGAGGATTTTATGTGAAGCCACCAATCAGTAATGCATTGCTGCTCCTGATCATACTTAGATATGCTTTTCAGCTAAGGATACTAAGAGAATGAAGCAAATTAGATAATAGAAGTAAATTAGAAAGTTGTTTAAAATCACGTTCTTTCTGAATCATGAGAGAAATGTTTGGGAGTTTTTATGTACCTTTAAACTAAATATATGCTGGGGACTTGGTGACTATGGACCTGATAATCATAAACTAAACATCATGGAGAGAAATCTCTTTGAGCATTATATTGCAATGCATGTGTCTCTCTCATCCAGCATATCTAGATACACAGCTCTCAAGCTAAAATGTGTCTTTCTAAAATTCTTTAAGGGAGCTCATAGTACTGATGAGACTTAATCTGGGCACAGCAGAGAGCTTTAGATAATCGGACCCTGTGTGTACTGCTGCCAGATGATGTTTCTCTGCCCACTACAGCTTCTAAAGACCACCTACGTCAAGCTCTTTTGCAGGTCATTTGAGATAAATTAAAATTGTTGAAATGCCAGTTATTATGGAAAATACCCCTAGATGTCACTACTGAGTACATATTGTTATAGATGGTGACTGTACATTTTGTTTAGGAACCAGAGAATAGATCTGCTGACAGACTTCTCTTTAGCATGAATTGTATTAGTTAAACTAAAAAATGTTGTATTGGGATATTGGTTATCATTCTGTGGTTTCCTTGTTTCCATGTAACAGTGTTCATATCCCAGTCATTTATTACCAAAGATTATCAGTGTTATATCCATTTATTGGAAACTGAAATTCCATTACAAGTGTTAAATGACCAAGAAATATTCTTTTCTTTTTCATCTCTGTCTTTCTTGACTGAAGTTATTGGATGATCCCCAATTTCGTTGTATCACAAAGATAAAGACTATCGGTAGCACATATATGGCAGCTTCAGGAGTTACCCCAGACCCTAACTCTAATGGCTACAACACAATCAAGGTGAGTAAGGTCTTTTATCGATACACCTTGAGAAAACAAGGGCTGACTCTTCTCAGTATAGTATAGGTCTGCACGTGGGTACCAAAAACTTAATAATTCTACTAAAGATTCCAGGACAAAATGCAAATAAAATACACTGTAAAAATATAGATTTATTACAAAGAAGGTCAGTTGGTGTATTCAAAAATTGTGCCATTTAAGGAAAGGAATACTGAGCTGGAATAGATATATATAATAAATATATATATGTATGTATGTATGTGTGTGTGTGTGTGTGCTAACTGCTAATGATATTGTATACTAATGTTATATAACTGATTCCATATGTGACAAAATACTATAAAAATCCAAGTGAAATATGTATCAATGGAATTAATTTGTCCTTTGAAGCTTCCAACATTAATCTAATAGACACGAGTCAAGTTAACAAGTCTGGGATTAATGCAGTTTTAAAATGAGATTTACTTTTTTCTTTAAAGGGACATTGTACTTGAAAATTGTTATTGTTTAGATAGATAATCCCTTTATTACCCATTCCCAAGTTTTGCATAACCAACACTGTTATATTAAAGGGATAGTAAAGTCCACATTAAACTTTCATGATTCAGATAGGGCATGCCATTTTAAACAACTTTCTAATTTACTTTTATCATAAAATTAGATTTGTTCCTTTGGTATTCTTAGTTGAAAGCTAAACCTGGGTAGGCTCATATGCTAATTTCTAAGCCATTGAAGGCCACCTCTTATCTAAATGCATTTGACAGTTTTTCACAGCTAGAGTGCATTCGTTAATGTGTTTTATATGAATAACATTGTGCTCACGCACGTGACGTTATTTAAGAGTCAGCAGTAATTGCCTGAAATGCAAGTATGTCAAAAGATCTGAGATAAGGAGGCAGTCTGCAGAAGCTTAGATACAAGGTTATTACAGAGGTAAAAACATAATTTATGCTTACCTGATAAATTTCTCTTGTGATGTATCGAGTCCACGGATTCATCCATACTTGTGGGATATTCTCCTTCCCTACAGGAAGTGGCAAAGAGAGCACCCACAGCAGAGCTGTCTATATAGCTCCTCCCTTAGCTCCACCCCCCAGTCATTCGACCGAAGGCTAGGAAGAAAAAGGAGAAACTATAGGGTGCAGTGGTGACTGAAGTTTTTTAAATAAAAATATACTGCCTGTCTTAATAAACAGGGCGGGCCGTGGACTCGATACATCACAAGAGAAATAAATTTATCAGGTAAGCATAAATTATGTTTTCTCTTGTAAGATGTATCTAGTCCACGGATTCATCCATACTTGTGGGATACCAATACTAAAGCTTTAGGACACGGATGAAGGGAGGGACAAGACAGGGACCTTAAACGTAAGGCACCACTGCTTGTAGAACCTTTCTCCAAAAATAGCCTCCGAAGAAGCAAAAGTATCGAATTTGGAAAATTTGGAAAAAGTATGAAGTGAAGACCAAGTTGCCGCCTTACAAATCTGTTCAATAGAAGACTCATTTTTAAAAGCCCATGTGGAAGCCACTGCTCTAGTAGAATGAGCAGTAATTCTTTCAGGAGGCTGCTGTCCAGCAGTCTCATAAGCCAAATGGATGATGCTTTTCAGCCAAAAGGAAAGAGAGGTAGCCATAGCCTTTTGACCTCTCCGTTTACCAGAATAAACAACAAACAATGAAGATGTTTGACGGAAATCTTTAGTTGCTTGTAAGTAGAACTTTAAAGCACGAACCACATCAAGATTGTGCAACAGATGTTCCTTCTTTGAGGAAGGATTAGGACACAGTGAAGGAACAGCAATCTCCTGATTGATATTCCTATTAGAAACAACCTTAGGAAGAAACCCTGGTTTGGTACGCAAAACCACCTTTGACCGACTCAGAGAAACCACGCTTTGATAGAATCAGGCGTTCAATCTCCAAGCAGTCAGACGCAGAGAAATTAGATTTGGATGCGTGAATGGACCTTGGATTAGAAGGTCCTGCCTCATTGGCAGAGACCACGGTGGAACTAATGACATGTCCACTAGGTCTGCATACCAAGTCCTGCGTGGCCACACAGGTGCTATCAGAATCACCGAAGCCTCTCCTGCTTGATTCTAGCAACCAGACGTGGAAGGAGAGGAAACGGTGGAAATACATAGGCCAGATTGAAGGACCAGGGTACTGCTAGAGCATCTATCAGTACCTGGGGGATCCCGGGACCTGGACCCGTAACAAGGAAGTTTGGCATTCTGTCGGGACGCCATCAGATCCAATTCTGGTGTGCCCCATAGCTGAGTCAGCTGGGCAAATACCTCCGGATGGAGCTCCCACTCCCCCGGATGAAAAGTCTGATGACTTAGGAAATCCGCCTCCCGGTTCTCTACTCCTGGGATATGGATTGCTGAGAGATGGCAAGAGTGATCCTCCGTCCATCGGATTATTTTGGTCACCTCCATCATCGCTAGAGAACTTCGTGTTCCTCCTTGATGATTGATATAAGCTACAGTCGTGATGTTGTCCGACTGAAATCTGATTAATTTGGCCGCAGCAAGCTGAGGCCACGCCTGAAGCGCATTGAATATCGCTCTCAGTTCTAGGATGTTTATCGGGAGGAGAGTTTCCTCCTGAGACCATAAGCCCTGTGCTTTCAGGGAGTTCCAGACTGCACCCCAGCCTAGTAGGCTGGCATCTGTCGTTACTATGAGCCACTCTGACCTGCGGAAACACATTCCCTGAGACAGTTGGTCCTGAGACAACCACCAGAGAAGAGAATCTCTGGTCTCCTGGTCCAGATTTATTTGAGGAGATAAATCTGCATAATCCCCATTCCACTGTTTGAGCATGCATAGTTGCAGTGGTCTGAGGTGTAGCGGGCAAAAGGAACTATGTCCATTGCCGCTACCATGAGTCCGATTACCTCCATGCACTGAGCCACTGATGGCCGAGGAATGGAATGAAGAGCTCGGCAAGTGGTTAAGAGTTTTGATTTTCTGACCTCCGTCAGAAATATTTTCATTTCTACCGAGTCTATCAGAGTCCCTAGAAAGGAAACTCTTGTGAGAGGGAAGAGAGAACTCTTTTTTATGTTCACCTTCCACCCGTGAGATCTCAGAAAAGCCAACATGATGTCTGTGTGAGACTTGGCTAATTGGAAAGTCGACGCCTGAATTAAGATGTCATCTAGATAAGGCGCCACTGCTATGCCCCGCGGCCTTAGCACCGCCAAAAGGGACCCTAGCACTTTTGTGAAAATTCTGGGAGCCCTGGCCAACCCGAAGGGAAGGGCCACGAACTGGAAATACCTGTCCAGAAAGGCAAATCTGAGGAATTGATGATGATCTCTGTGAATAGGGATGTGTAGATACGCATCCTGTAAGTCCACGGTAGTCATATATTGACCCTCCTGGATCATTGGTAGAATGGTCCGAATAGTCTCCATCTTGAATGATGGTACTCTTAGGAATTTGTTTAGAATTTTGAGATCCAAGATTGGTCTGAAAGTTCCCTCTTTTTTGGGAACCACAAACAGGTTTGAGTAAAACCCTAGCCCTTGTTCCTCTTTTGGAACTGGGCGGATCACTCCCATGGTATGTAGGTCTTCTACACAGCGTAAGAACGCCTCTCTCCTTGTCTGGTTTGCAGACAATTGAGAAATGTGAAATCTCCCCCTTGGGGGGGAGTCTTTGAAGTCCAGAAGATATCCCTGGGACACAATTTCTAAAGCCCAGGAATCGTGAACATCTCTTGCCCAAGCCTGAGTGAAGAGAGAGAGTCTGCCCCCTACTAGATCCGGTCCAAGATCGGGGGCTACCTCTTCAAGCTGTCTTAGAGGCAGCTGCAGGCTTCTTGGCCTGTTTACCCTTGTTCCAAGCCTGGTTAGGTCTCCAGACTGACTTGGATTGGGCAAAATTCCCCTCTTGCTTTGCAGCAGAGGAAGCTGAAGCGTGACCACCCTTGAAGTTCCGAAAGGAACGAAAATTATTTTGTTTGGTCCTCTTTTTTGTTTTATCCTGAGGGAGGGCATGACCTTTCCCTCCAGTGATGTCTGAAATAATCTCTTTCAGTTCAGGCCCAAATAGGGTCTTTCCTTTTGAAAGGGATGTTCAAAAGTTTCGATTTTGATGACACATCCGCAGACCAGGACTTAAGCCATAACGCTCTGCGTGCTAAAATGGCAAAACCTGAATTCTTTGCCGCTAATTTAGCCAGTTGGAAAGCGGCATCTGTAATGAAAGAATTAGCCAATTTAAGGGCCTTAATTCTGTCCATAATCTCCTCTAATGGAGTCTCCATCTGAAGAGCCTCTACTAGAGCCTCAAACCAGAAAGCAGCTGCAGTAGTTACAGGAACAATGCACGCAATAG
Organism: Bombina bombina; assembly: GCF_027579735.1. Classification (NCBI taxonomy): domain Eukaryota; kingdom Metazoa; phylum Chordata; class Amphibia; order Anura; family Bombinatoridae; genus Bombina; species Bombina bombina. Next base: position 76,518,722 of record NC_069502.1, read on the forward strand.
GTTGGAGAAGAAAACCTTGATGAACAAAAATTTTCTTCAGGAGACCCTCTAATTTTTTTATCCATAGGATCTTTGAAAGCACACCTGTCTTCGATAGGTATAGTTGTACGCTTAGCCAGAGTAGAAATAGCTCCCTCCACCTTAGGAACTGTCTGCCACGAGTCCCGCATGGTGTCAGATATGGGAAACATTTTCTTAAAAACAGGAGGGGGAGCGAACGGAATACCTGGTCTATCCCACTCCTTAGTACCAATATTCACAATCCTCTTAGGGACTGGAAAAACATCAGTGTAAACAGGAACCTCTTTTGTCCATTTTACACAATTTCTCTGGGACCACTATAGGGTCACAATCATCTAGAATCGCTAATACCTCCCTGAGCAATAAGCGGAGGTGTTCAAGCTTAAATTTAAAGGCCGTCATATCAGAATCTGTCTGAGGGAGCGTCTTTCCTGAATCAGAAATTTCTCCCTCAGATAACAAATCCCTTATCCCGACCTCAGAACATTGTGAGGGTATATCAGATACAGCTACTAAAGCGTCAGACGGCTCAGCATTTGTTTTTAACCCAGAGGTGTCACACTTTCCTTGCAAACCAGGCAGTTTAGATAAAACCTCAGTGAGGGTTGTATTCATAACTGTAGCCATGTCTTGTAAAGTAAATGAATTCGACTCACTAGAGGTACTTGGCGTCACTTGTGCGGGCGTTACTGGTTGTGACACTTGGGGAGAGCTAGATGGCAAATCCTCATTCCCTTCTGTCTGAGAATCATCTATGGCATTATTTTTAAGTGCTAAAATATGATCTTTATAATTTATAGACATATCAGTGCAAGTGGGACACATTCTAAGAGGGGGTTCCACAATCGCTTCTAAACACATTGAACAAGGATTTTCCTTGATGTCAGACATGTTAAACAGGCTAGTAATGCAACAAGTAAGCTTGGAGAACACTTTATTCAATGAAAAACAACACTTTCAAAAAAACGGTACTGTGCCTTTAAGAGAAAAAAACATGTACACTTTCTGCAAAACTGCTTAAAAATATAACAAATCTTACGATTTTTTTACAGCATATGTAGCAAGCCTTAGTAAGGTTGCACCACTAGTAAGAATGAGATTAACCCCTTAGTTACCAAACCGGATTGACAAAAGTCTAAAAATCCGGAAATATACAGTCAGCACCTTACCACAGCTCTGCTGTGGCGCCTACCTGCCCTTAGGGGTTGAAATTGGGGGAATAAAGCTTCATAAAGCTCCAAAACTGCTTCAGGACCCTCCTGTGTTGAAGCTTGCTATCCAGAAGTAAAAACAAATGCGCAACTAAGGCGCGAAATTAGGCCCTGCCCACCTCATACACGATGTCTGAGGGACCTTTAATTAACACCTCAAGTGTTAAAAACATAGCCTTGTGGTATAAAAACCTTCCAATATAAGCCAAATGAACCCCTAAATAAAAGTCCCAAAAAAACGTTTTTCTCAAATCTATCAAAAACGTCTGTTTAAAACCTATAAGTGTCAACCAGCAGTAACTTAGCCCTTATGTAAGCTTATAATACTACCCTAAGTGTCTGATTAAAGCTTACCCTTCCCCTCATGGGGATAATGTCATCCCTTTTAGAAAAATTTACTGAACATACCTCAGTGCAGTAGAGACTGCAAAACCGTTCCTCAGCTGAAGTTTCCTGTACTCTTCAGCCTCAGTGGGAACAGCAATGGATCTCAGTTACCAAATGCTAAGATCATCATTCTCCTTGCAGAAATCTTCATCCCTTTTCTGCCAGAGAGTAAATAGTACACACCGGTACCATTTAAAATAACAAACTTTTGCTTGAGAAAATAAAAACTTACATTTTTGTCACCACACTCACTCTGCCCTTCCTAGTACTTAGAGTAGGCAAAGAGAATGACTGGGGGTGGAGCTAAGGGAGGAGCTATATAGACAGCTCTGCTGTGGGTGCTCTCTTTGCCACTTCCTGTAGGGAAGGAGAATATCCCACAAGTATGGATGAATCCGTGGACTCGATACATCTTACAAGAGAAAAGTATATTTCTATAACAGTGTTGGTTATGCAAAACTGGGGAATGGTAACTAAAGGGATTATCTATCTTTTTAAACCATAACATTTTTTGGTGTTTACTATCCCTTTAATATACTTTTTACCTCTGTGATTACCTTGTACCTAAGCCTCTGCAGACTGCCCCCTTATCCCAGTGTTATTTACAGACAAGCATTTTAGCCAGTCAGTGCTGACTCATTAATAACTCCACGGGAGTGAGCACAATGGTATCTATATGGCACACATAAACTAGCAGTGTCTTGCTGTGAAAAGCTAATTAAATGCACTGAGGTGGAGGCAGCCTGCAGTGGCTTAGAAACAGGAAGTAATTTAGAGGTTTAAAAGTTATACATTATATTAATATAACAATTTTAGTTATGCAAAGTTGGGTAATGGGTAATAAAGCCGTTATCTATCATTTAAAACAATAAAAAAAAATCTAGTAGGCTGTCCCTTTAAGTATGAATTTAAGCCTTTATTTGATATTTATTAAACGACTGACCTTGAGACCAGGTTGCAATGGTTTTTGTAGACCTCTGTTATATGGGGTTGGGGACATATTGTTATGGCCAACACCTACAATTCATTAACCTCTGTCATTTTATGTGACTATTATTTCCCTCCTGTAGTGCATTTCTCCTGTGTTTCTGGAACATGAAATAACTTACACCAATTCGCAACCTCTTTATCTATAAATAAAGCTCTTACTATAAGTGACACATGGCTTTGTCTTCTGATACTGTTTCTATTGCTCTTTTGGTGGCCTGCATTGGAGTCCCACATTTTATTGTTACATAACACAGTGTTGGCATCCTCGTTCCCAGTGTTCCTTCCAACGCTTACCCTTTATTCCCTTGCACTTGTTCAGCTATTGTGAAGTTCAGGATATTTGCCCTTTATCTACCATCTATTTGCATGTTACTGTATCCTACTGTCTTCCTTGACCAGATTTCTACCTGGCTTCCTCACTTTCTCTTTTTTTATTGTCAGCAACTTCAACGTTCTTATGAATGTGCCCCTCTAATGCTGCTTCCAAAAACGTCTCTACCTTCTTCCCTTGGCCTTTTCCAGTGGACATAGTGTCCAACTCATTCTGATGATTTCTCCAACACTCTGTTCTCTTTTTCCAACCACCATCTCTTAACATGCTCGCTAACCCTACCTTTTCCACCACTGGATCTGTAGTAACCCCAAGGCATAGACCTTAAAAACTGTTCCCATTCTCTCTGACCTCTTCTCTCAAATGTTTTTGCATCTACCTGCCCGAGTCTTGCTGCTGTGCACTACAATCACCAGCATATGCACAGCTACACCGGCTCCTCTACACTACTGAAACTGACCTACTACCTCCAACTGTGCCCTTGCACTGCAGTGCCCCCTAGAGGAAATCACAAACTCAAGCAGAGTTTCTTCACAACAAATTCATGTTATATTTCAATGTTCTCTCTGCATATAATAAATATGTCCCTCACCCATTGCTTCCCTCTTCTCTACCAACACTCTCCTCGTCCTCCAGTCCCTCCTCTGCCATCCAACCACAGTCCTTGACCATACTTATTACCGCTTTCAGGCAAAAATAAACAGTATATAACAAGACCCATAGTTTTAATCCCCACATATCTCCTCCTTCCTTTGTTTAGATACATGTGTAAGCTACTTTGAATGAGTTTTTACAAATATGTTTTTAAGCGTACCTGCAAGCTTAAATTGAGTAATTAAGTGGACAAACAGTATATTCTGGCTGCATGCACATACATTAGTTTCTGGCTGGCATAATGAAACATTCCCTATTATTTCAAAATCACACTTTGCAGTTGTAGTACTCCTTAGCCAAACATTATCACATATTGTTTTCCTTTACCTGTCGCTGGGATATTTCAGGCTATGTTGAACTTGGGTAACAATGTGTATAGTGTACCTTTATTGATTAAAGGGATATGATACCCAAACCTTATGTGATTCAGAAAGAGCATACCATTTTAAAAAAGGTTCCAATTTACTTATATTATTAAATTTGCTTCGTTCCCATGATATGCAATCTGTATTACGTCCCAATCACTCCACAGAGACAGCAATCGTTAAGGTTACCAATGACCTACTTACAGCAAAATCAAAAGGCCACTTCTCTCTGCTTATCCTCCTTGATCTGTCCGCAGCCTTTGACACTGTTGACCACCCTCTTTTGCTCCAAACCCTCCAATCCTTCGGCATCGGTGACACAGCCCTCCCGTGGCTCTCTTCCTACCTGTCAAACCGTACCTTTAGTGTAGCCTTCTCTGGGTCCTCCTCTGCCCCGTCACCACTTTATGTTGAGGTACCGCAAGGCTCTGTCCTCTTCTCAATCTACACGTCATCATTTGGTTCCCTAATTAAGTCCCACGGTTTCCAATATCATTTGTATGCCGACGACACCCAAATCTACTTCTCTGCACCAGACCTATCTTAAAGAGAAACATAGGTAGGCTGCTGGAGAACTACATGGCAGGAAATAGTGCTCTTGTAAAAGTATAACTTTCTTGTAAAACTGCTGCCATATAGTACTCCAGAAATGGGCTGGCTCCTAAGCTTACATCCCTGTTTTTCAACAAGAGAACGAAGAAAATGTAGAATAGAAGTAAATTAGAAAGTTGCTTAAAATTGCATGCTCTATCTGAATCATGAAAGAACAAAAACATAATTTATGTAAGAACATACCTGATAAATTAATTTCTTTCATATTGGCAAGAGTCCATGAGCTAGTGACGTATGGGATATACAATCCTACCAGGAGGGGCAAAGTTTCCCAAACCTCAAAATGCCTATAAATAGACCCCTCACCACACCCACAATTCAGTTTAACGAATAGCCAAGAAGTGGGGTGATAAAGAAAGGAGTAAAAAGCATCAACAAAGGAATTTGGAAATAATTGTGCTTTATACAAAAAAATCATAACCACCATAAAAAGGGGGTGGGCCTCATGGACTCTTGCCAATATGAAAGAAATGAATTTATCAGGTAAATTCTTATATAAATTATGTTTTCTTTCATGTAATTGGCAAGAGTCCATGAGCTAGTGACGTATGGGATAACATTACCCAAGATGTGGAACTCCACGCAAGAGTCACTAGAGAGGGAGGGCTAAAAATAAAAACAGCCATTTTCCGCTGAAAAAAATAATCCACAACCCAAAACATAAGTTAATTCTCATAAATGTGAGGAAAAAATCAAAAGCAGAAAAATCAAACTGAAACTGCTGCCTGAAGAACTTTTCTATCAAAAACTGCTTCCGAAGAAGAAAATACATCAAAATGGTAAAATTTAGTAAATGAATGCAAAGAAGACCAAGTAGCAGCTTTGCAAATCTGATCAAATGAAGATTCATTCTTAAAAGCCCAGGAAGTGGAAACTGATCTAGTAGAATGAGCTGTAATTCTCTGAGGCGCGGCTTGATCCGACTCCAAGTAGGCTTGATGAATCAAAAGTTTTAACCATGAGGCCAAGGAAACGTTAGAAGCCGTCTGACCTTTCCTGGAACCAGAAAAGATAACAAATAGACTAGAAGTCTTCCTGAAATCTTTAGTAGTTTCAACATAAAATTTCAAAGCTCTCACCACATCCAAAGAATGAAAAGATCTTTCTAAAGAATTCTTAGGATTAGGACACGAAGAAGGGACAACAATTTCTCTATTAATGTTGTTAGAATTTACAACCTTAGGTAGGAATTTAAATGAAGTCCGCAAAACTGCCTTATCCTGATGACAAATTAGAAAAGGAGATTCACAAGAGAGAGCGGATAATTCAGAAACTCTTCTAGCAGAAGAGATAGCCAAAAGAAACAACACTTTCCAAGAAAGTAGTTTAATGTCTAAAGAATGCATAGGCTCAAACGGAGGAGCCTGTAAAGCCTTCAAAACCAAATTAAGACTCCAAGGAGGAGAAATTGATTTAAGGGCAGGCTTGATACAAACCAAAGCCTGCACAAAACAATGAATATCAGGAAGTTTAGCAATCGTTCTATGAAATAAAACAGAAATTTGTCCTTTCAAGGAACTTGCAGACAAACCTTTATCCAAACCATCCTGAAGAAACTGTAAAATTCTAGGAATTTGAAAAGAATGCCAAGAAAATTTATGAGAAGAACACCATGCAATGTAAGTCTTCCAAACTCGATAATAAATCTTTCTAGAAACAGATTTACGAGCCTGCAACATAGTATTAATCACTGAGTCAGAGAAACCTCTATGACTAAGCACTAAGCTTTCAATTTCCATACCTTCAAATTTAATGATTTGAGATCCTGATGGAAAAACGGACCTTGAGATAGAAGGTCTGGCCTTAATGGAAGTGGCCAAGGTTGGCAACTGGACATCTGAACAAGATCCGCATACCAAAACCTGTGAGGCCATGCTGGAGCCACCAGCAGCACAAATTATCGCTCCATGATGATTTTGGAGATCACTCTTGCAAGAAGAACTAGAGGCGGGAAATATAAGCAGGTTGATAACACCAAGGAAGTGTCAATGCATCCGCCTGAGGATCCCTAGACCTGGACAGGTACCTGGGAAGTTTTTTGTTTAGATGAGATGCCATCAGATCTATTTCTGGAAGCCCCCACATCTGAACAATTTTAGAAAACACATCTGGGTGGAGAGACCATTCTCCTTGATGTAAAGTCTGACGACTGAGGTAATCCGCTTCGCAATTGTCTATACCTGGGATATGAACCGTTGAAATTAGACAGGAGCTGGATTCCACCCAAACAAGTACCCGAGATACTTCTTTCATAGCTTGAGGACTGTGAGTCCAACCCTGATGATTGACATATGCCACAGTTGTGATATTGTCTGTCTGAAAACAAATGAACGGTTTTTGGTAAATTGATCCTACAACCATGTCTTTGCAGAAACAACACTAGTTGATTTGTGTTGCGAGTACCAAGATATCGTCCATATAAGGAAATACCGCAATACCCCGCTCTCTGATTAAAGAGAGTAGGGCACCTAGAACCTTTGAAAAGATTATTGGAGCTGTCGCTAGGCCAAAAGGAAGAGCAACAAATTGGTAATGCTTGTCTAGAAAAGAGAATCTCAGGAACTGATAGTGATCTGGATGAATCAGAATATGAAGATATGCATCCTGTAAGTCTATTGTGGACATATAATGCCCCATTTGCGCCATTTTGAAAGTTGGTACTCTTACATATCGATTCAAAACCTTTAGATCCAAAACTGGTCTGAATGAATTCTCTTTCTTTGGAACAATGAATAGATTTGAATAAAACCCCAGACCCTGTTCCTGAAACGGAACTGGCATGATTACCCCTGATAACTCCAGGTCTGAAACACACTTCAGGAAAGCCTGAGCCTTTACTGGGTTTGCTGGAATGCGTGAGAGAAAAAATCTTCTCACAGGCGGTCTTACTCTGAATCCTATTCTGTACCCCTGAGAGACAATACTCTGAGTCCAATGATTTTGGACCGAAATGATCCAAACATCTTTGAAAAATTTTAATCTGCCCCCTACCAGCTGAGCTGGAATGAGGGCTGCACCTTCATGCGGACTTGGGGGCTGGTTTTGATCTCTTAAATGGCTTGGATTTATTCCAATTTAAAGAAGGCTTCCAATTGGAAGTAGATTCCTTGGGGGAAAGATTAGGTTTCTGTTCCTTATTTTGTCGAAAGGAATGAAAATGGTTAGAAGCTTTAGATTTACCCTTAGGTCTTTTATCCTGAGGCAAAAACACTCCCTTCCCCCCAGTGACAGTTGAAATTATTGAATCCAACTGAGAACCAAATCATTTATTACCTTGGAAAGAAAGAGATAGCAATCTGGACGTAGAAGTCATATCAGCATTCCAAGATTTGAGCCACAAAGCTCTTCTAGCTAAAGACATAGATTTAATATCAAAAATGGCATCACAAATGAAATTATTAGCATGTTGAATCAACTTAACAATGCTAGACAAATCATGAACTGATACTTGTTGCGCTAAAGTCTCCAACCAAAAAGTTGAAGCAGCTGCAACATCAGCCAAAGAAATTGCAGGCCTAAGAAGATGACCTGAATATAAATAAGCTTTCCTTAAATAAGATTCAAGTTTTCAATCTAAAGGATCTTTAAAAGAAGTACTATCTTCCGTAGGAATAGTAGTACGTTTATCAAGAGTAGAGAGAGCCCCATAAACTTTGGGGATCTTTTCCCAAAACTCCAATCTAACTGCTGGCAAAGGATACCATTTTTTAAACCTTGAAGAAGGAATAAAAGAAGTACCAGGCCCATTCCATTCTTTAGAAATCATATCAGAAATAGCATCAGGAACAGGAAAAAACCTCTGGAATAACCGCAGGAGGTTTATAAACAGAATTTTTACTAGTTTTAATATCAAGAGGACTAGTTTCCTCCATATCTAATGTAATCAACACTTCTTTTAACAAAGAACAAATATACTCCATTTTAAATAAATAAGAGGATTTGTCAGTGTCAATATCTGAGGCAGGATCTTCTGAATCAGATAGATCCTCGTCATAGAAGGATAATTCAGTATGTTGCTGGTCATTTGAAATTTCATCAACCTTATGAGAAGTTTTAAAAGACCTTTTACGTTTATTAGAAGGCGGAATGGCAGACAAAGCCTTCTTAATAGAATCAGAAATAAATTATTTTAAATTTACAGGTATATCTTGTGTATTAGATGTTGAGGGAACAGCAACAGGTAATGAACTACTACTGATGGATACATTCTCTGCATGTAAAGGTTTATCATGACAACCATTACAAACCACAGCTGGAGGTATAACCCCCACAAGTTTACAACAAATGCACTTAGCTTTGGTAGAACTGTTATCAGGCCGCAGGGTTCCAAAAGTGATTTCTGAGACAGGATCAGATTGAGACATCTTGCAAATGTAAGAGAAAAAAACAACATATAAAGCAAAATTATCAATTTCCTTATATGGCAGTTTCAGGAATGGGAAAAAATGCAAACAGCATAGCCCTCTGACATAGAAAAAAGGCAGGAGGCAAATAGAAATGGGGTCTTAAATAATGAAAATAACGTCCGGAAACGACACACTCTCGTCATAGATGACGCAACCTTGTGAAAGGACTCGGCGTCAACTAAGACGCCGAAAATTACGAATTTGCGTCAAAGAACGTTACTTTGCGCCAAAAAAATCTTACGCCAAGAATGACGCAATAAACTCTGGCATTTTGCGCCCTCGCGAGCCTAATTCTGCCCACAAATTTAAAAGACAGTCAATTAGAAAAAGAGACTATACCCCAGGTAAGAAATACATTTTTCATAAAAAAGCATTTCCCAGATATGAAACTGACAGTCTGCAAAAGGAAATATACTGAAAACCTGAATCATGGCAAATATAAGTACAATACATATATTTAGAACTTTATATAAATGCATAAAGTGCCAAACCATAGATGAGAGTGTCTTAAGTAATGAAAACATACTTACCAAAAGACACCCATCCACATATAGCCAAACCAGTACTGAAACAGTTATCAGTAGAGGTAATGGAATATGAGAGTATATCGTCGATCTGAAAAGGGAGGTAGGAGATGAATCTCTACGACCGATAACAGAGAACCTATGAAATAGATCTCCCGTGAGGAAAACCATTGCATTCAATAGGTGATACTCCCTTCACATCCCTCTGACATTCACTGTACTCTGAGAGGAATCGGGCTTCAAAATGCTGAGAAGCGCATATCAACGTAGAAATCTTAGCACAAACTTACTTCACCACCTACATAGGAGGCAAAGTTTGTAAAACTAAATTGTGGGTGTAGTGAGGGGTGTATTTATAGGCATTTTGAGGTTTGGGAAACTTTGCCCCTCCTGGTAGGATTGTATATCCCATACGTCACTAGCTCATGGACTCTTGCCAATTACATGAAAGAAATGTGGGTTTTATATCCCTTTAACTATTTCATGAACACGTCATTTTAAATCCTGCTAACTTGCTTTAATTCCCAAATCTACCTCCCAACACTTAATTAAATCCCTCACAATACATGTTTCTCGTTTTTATTATTCTTAGAAATCAGTATTCATCAGGTTGTGCGAGTGAATCTGAGTCTCGGTGTCAGTATATTTGTGTTAGGTTAGGTATGTGACAGATTATAATTCTGGTCTGAGTTTATTTGTATCATTTTATTTTAAGGGACATTCTAATGAGATACTAAAACATTCTAACAGGCCCAGGGCTAGTAGAAATTGAACTGGGGCAAGTAGAGAGCGAGAAAAATGTTGTCTAGACCAGTGTTTCTCAACCTCGGTTCTTAAGTACCCCCAACAGTCCAGGTTTTCATTAAAGCTGAACCAGTGCACAGGTGAAGTATTCAGCTGATCAGTAACCGTGGTTACTAACCTGCTCTCACCCATCAGCTGATTATTTCACCTGTGTTCAGCTATAATGAAAACCTGGACTGTTGGGGGTACTTGAGGACCGCGGTTGAGAAACACTGGTTTAGGCACTCAGCCGAATGTCCAGAAAATGTATATATTTATAGTAATTGTATGAAAAGTACTTAATTTGTTACATTTTAAGATAAAAACATATGAAACATGACTGCACAATAATGTGTTTGACAATGGCTAAACATATGGAAGATAATGGGCTGGGTTCACAAGTGGTGAGTGACATTTTGGCCTCAGCTAGTATCCTGGCACTTGAGATTTTGAGCCCTGATTCTAATTTATAAGATAATTTAACTTGGAATCTTCCACGAGTCAAGACATGGACACTGATGGACAGCTACATGCGTATGCCACTCCTGATTGGCCCCCTGGCTGTTTCCTGCTTAGGAACTTTGTGTTGTGTCTCCAAGTGTGACTTTGTGCTTATTTCAGCAATAAACAATGGCTATGTCACTGAGCTTATTACTTGGGGTAAAAAACTTGCTGTTTGCATAAAAAAAAAGTATGATGCTGGTAGGTGGAAAGACGATTGAGCAAATGCTGTTTGTATGTCACTAGCAACTGTAATATCTTGGATTGCTGCAGATTCTGCAATGATTTGAGACTGTATATTTATTTTGCAGAAAGAGGAAATCTCTGACAAGGAGAGGTGGCAGCATCTGGCGGATCTGGCAGACTTCGCTTTAGCCATGAAAGTGACTCTAATGAACATTAATTACCAGTCGTTTAACAATTTCATGCTGCGTATAGGTAGGTGCACACAGAATTGTTATCACTAATTAGATCAGGTACTTGCATGCTGGGCTTGAATGACATCATTTTAGCGATATTCATATCTATAAACAAACTGACTTCATGAATATTTAGTAAGATTAATGCCAGACGTGTAACTATAGATCATGTGAGAACCAGCACGTCTGTGTGTTACAGATGAGGTTGGGCTTATAAGCAGTGTGGATATTGGGAGAAAAAAAGCACTTAGGAACTATTTTGTAGCATAAACATTTAGGCTGGACTAGACGATCTAGTGAAAGAAAATGTGTATATGGGTTTGTTCTTTCTTAAAAATGTACAATCCAGATATTTGTAAATCACAAAGTTTTTTTTTAATTTACACCTCGGTGTTTTAAGGAAATAAAAAGGGTCTAAAGTATATGGTGAGCTTTCACAGCAGGAAAATGTTATCTATAGAAGCATTTACCACTAGATAGCACCACTTCTAGGTAAATGTATACAGGAATTTGAGGGTACACTTTTCCACTTACATCTGATCTTTAAATATCTTGCAATCTGAACGGGGAAAACATGATTTCTTACAAAGAGGCTTAAAAGGGACAGTAAATCCATTAAGATTGTAAATTAACTTTACAATATACTTTAATTTTTATTTTGCCCCCTTCTCCTGTAATTTAAAGGACAGTAAAGTCATAATTAGACATTCATGGTTTAGACAGAGCATACAATTTTAAATAACTTTCCAACTTACGTCTATTATTTAATTTTCTTCCTTCTCTTGTTATCCTTTGCTGAAAGGTTTATCTAGGAAAGCCCAGGAGCAGCAAATAATCTAGGTTCTAGCTGCTGATTGGTGGCTGCATATATATATACCGATTGTCATTGGCTCACCCATGTGTTCAGTTAGCAACCAGTTGACAGGCAGCCTGCCCCATATGGTAGATATCTCTATTTGCAGTCTGATAGCTTATCTTCTCAACCATAAAGATTTTGCCATCAAAATGAACATGATTAGCTGTGTCATAGGTAGGCTCAAGAATAGCAATGCACTAGTGGGAAATACTTGAAGGCTTTAACAAAAGGTATACACCTAAATTTAGATTTAAGGACTTATGCTAGTATGTAGAAAATGCCACGCTGCTGCATTACATAACACTAAGGATAAGACTTTCACAATAACTCCCCTAGTGCCAGAGGCTGCTATTGCTGAATGTGACCTAATGCCCATTCTCTATAAAAGTACAATTACAGTAGTACAGACTGTCATCTAGCAAATAATATCAAGCAGTCAAATAAATCAATCCAGAACAGTAGTCTCCCTCTTTAATCAGTCACCCATGAAGACAAACAGAATACTGTATACAGTTCTTTACATTATCATTGTTTTCCTGCCTGTTAGCCTGAAGGGGGAGCTAAAGCCATTTGATAAATTATAGATGAGCTCTATTGTAGTTCAAATGAGCTTTCTCTGTTAAAAGTGGTTTCTCAAAAGCTTAGATCTGAGAAATGGCTGAGAAGATCTGGAACTTAAAGGGACACTCAGGTTAAATTAAATTTTCATGATTCAGATACAGCATATAATTTTAAACAACTTTCCAATTTACTTCCATTAAAAAAAATGTGCACAGTATTTTATATTTACACTTTTTGAGTCACCAGATCCTACTGAGCATGTGCAAGAATTCAGACTATACGTATATGCATTTGTGATTGGCTGATTACTATCACATGGTACAAGGGGAGTGGAAATATACATAACTGAAATTTGTTATAAAAAAATCTACTACTTATTTGAAGTTCAAACTAAGTGCTATTGCATTATCTTTTTATCTTGCATTTGTTGATTATGCAAATCTAATGTGTTGACTGGTCCTTTAAATTCAACAGAAACTTTGTAGCAAATTAGTACTTTCCAATTAGTCCATCTTTATATGTGGTGATCTTGTTATTAAAATGTAAAGCTATGAAAAGATATATTTTTTTACATTTAAAGAGACAGTCTAGTGAAAATTAAACTTTCATAAGATATCATCAATATTTTTTGCATGGTATTCTTTGTTGAAAGCTAAACCTATGTAGGCTCATATGCTAATTTCTAATCCCTTGAGTCACCTCTTATCTCAGTGCATTTTGACAGTTTTTCACAGGTAGACAGCGCTAGTTCATGTGTATTATATAGATCAGTAGTTCTCAACCCAAGTGACCTCAAGGCCCGCTAAATTTTAGCCGGACATGTCCAGGGACCGGTAGATATATATTTATATTAATTGATCTGATTGATATTTCTTATGTGTGGGCCTGTCAGAGTGCACATTGGGGCATGTTGGGCCATGGCTCACCAGCAGGGCTGTCACAGCCTGGCTGTTGCGAAACCAGGATATAGAAAACATTATGTTCACACCTGTGGAGTTACTTATGAGTCTATACTAATTGGCTAAAATGCAAGTCTATCAAAAGAACTAAGGGGACAGTCTGCAGAGACTTAGATACAAGGTAATCACAGAGGTAAAAAGTAATGTTAATATAATCATGCTGGTTATGCAAAACCGGGGGATGGGTAATAAAGGGATTATCTATCTTTTCAAACAATAAAAATTCTGGAATAGACTGTCCCTTTAATTAATTTCTATACATAGTGAATAAAAATAATTTCAAGGACAAACCAGTAGGAATAAATTCAGTCTTGCATCCTCATATGTAGCATGCCTTTGGTGAACCCATATAGATGTCATTCTCAGATTACATTTCTGCAGCACATCAGGGTGGCCAGCAATTTTAGATCTCAATCAGTACCGATATTTAAAGCTTGTGGAATATGAAGAGGGGAAAGGTTGGACAATCTGGCTTTATATCAAGTGCTGCATTATTCATCATTAGTAATAAGGAAGACAACAGATTTACACAGAATGTAAACTTGCTTAACCCTTAGGTTGACAGAGATAACTCCCTTAACTATCAATGTGGGATGATGAAAAAAGTGTAATCCAGTGAAAGGTAACTGGTCTGTGTTTTTCTATTCAGAGACTAGTAAATACTATTGCAGTGTTATGACTATTGGTAATTTTGTGAATACATAACAATGACTCCTGCAATTCCAGGTTTGAATAAAGGCGGAGTGCTGGCTGGGGTTATTGGTGCTCGTAAGCCACATTATGATATCTGGGGAAATACAGTGAATGTAGCAAGCAGAATGGAGTCGACGGGAGTCATGGGGAATATACAGGTAATCGGGTATTAAATAATCCAACGTAGGGACTATCAGTTTATTATTGCCTGGAATTAACTTTATTTCTATCTAATGACCATTGTATAGTAGATAGAAGTTTTCTAGAAGTATTTAGTATTATCCCCTTGGCCTATACACTCTTACTTTCCTTTTTTTAAAGTGTATATATATATATATATATATATACACACACACACACACACACACAGTTGTGCTCAAAAGTTTGCTTACCCTGGCAGAAATCGTGATATTTTGGCATTGATTTTGAAAATATGACTGATCATGCCAAAAAACTCTTATTTAAAGGGACACTGAACTGAAATTTTTTCTTTCGTGAATCAGAGAGAGCATGCAATTTTAAGCAAATTTCTAATTTAGTTCTATTATGGAATTTTCTTCATTCTCTTGGTATCTTTATTTAAAAAGCAAGAATGTAAGTATAGATGCCGGCCCATTTTTGGTGAACAACCTGGGTTGTTCTTGCTGATTGGTGGATAAATTCACCCACCAATAAACAAGTGCTGTCCATGGACTGAACCAAAAAATAGCTTAGATGCCTTCTTTTTCAAATAAAGATAGCAAGAGAACGAAGAAAAAATGATAATAGGAGTAAATGAGAAAGTTGCTTAAAATTGCATGCTCTATCTGAATCGCGAAAGAAAAAATTTGGGTTCAGTGTCCCTTTAAGGATAGTGATTGTGCTGCCTCAATGAGGCATAGAATATTACATAGCCTCTGTTATGTTCATGTTGTTAGAGTTAAGAAATCATATATTTTTATGCCATTGTTTTCTAGGCTTCCCTGTGTTTGTTCTGTACTGCCATCTAGCGACCCTTTTTGGTAATGCTCCTATTTTCTAAAATGTCTTACCTCTGACCTTACTATGCATTTCCTTTTGTGTATTACTCCGCCCTTGTAGTTTTATGATGTTTTCCTGTGTCATGGCTGCAGCTAACAGGCCTCATGTAACAAGCACTCATGTTAATTCATTGCAAGCTACGATCAGTATCATCTTTTGACCGCAAAATACTTTAACCATTCATTCATCTGCTATATTCATTATCTGCTGTAACCTGATATTCAGAATAAAGCAACTTTGTGGATGAACAAGGTATTGGTGAGTTCAGCTATCTGACAAGGATTGTCTGCAGTGATTGTATCTTCTTATACAGGCCAGGCATAGAGGTCTCAGCAAGGGATAGATCATTATTACAACTATCTGAGTCAGAATAGTCAAAAGATGTATAGAATTCCTACAGCCTGCTATGTATATGTGTGTGTTTAATCTGCAATCAAGCTCAGGGTCATCCGCCATCTTGTGAAAGCACATGTCGCACAAGTTTATTGCACTTCATCTGAATGTTAAAAACTGTTTCTCTGCATTGAACTGTTACCCCACCTGTCTAAGCTGCTGTTTGTCTTCTTAAAGAGACAGTACCGTTTTTTGCAAAACTTGAAAAAATGTCCAGACACTCTTTTATAGCCGAACCTACGCAGATACATCATGCCTCTGAACCCACAGACGTACAGGGAGCAGATCCTGCAGATATTGCTGAACAGAGTGTAAGACCCAAACGTACAATAAAACCGACACATAAACTCAGAGAAAACTATGAATTCACTAGAGATGAGTTCTCCAGCAATCTGTCAGACCTATGGGACAGAACTTCACAATGCATGTCAGTTTTGTCACACTTTAATGATCAACCAGCCAAATTGAGAGACTCTATAGATCACCTATCTGCTGCATATGAACGCTACCAGCGGCTGTCTGCAAAATACACAGCCTTCTTACAGGACTTTAATATAGAGGACTCTTCAGCAGAACTGACTAGGACTGATGCACTGGACCAACATAGAGATCTCTTAGTGCAAATGGCTAAAGAAAAGGCAGAGTTCCGCATTGCTCAACTGCAGGAGACCAGATCTCATAGATCCACATCAACTAAGCTCACTGCACGTTCTTCTAGATCCTCTCGCTCCAGAAGTTCAACATTAAGCGACAAGCTAATAGAGGCCCGTGCTGATGCAGAATCAAAAAAAGTGCAAAGCTCCTTTATCAGAAGGGAAGCAGAAATGGAAGCACAAATGGCTGCCCAGCAAGCAGAAATGACTGCCCAGCAAGCAGAAATGGCTGCCCAGCAAGCAAAGGTGGATTCCCAAATAAAGGTTCTGCGAATGGAAAAGGAAGAAGCAGCAGCCCTAGCAAGGCTGAAAGTCCTTGAACAAGCAATGGGAGAAAGTACTAATTCTGATTGCCATATCCCAGCAGATCTGGAAGACCCAGTTGAACGCACTAGTAAATACGTGCGAAAGCATAATATTTGCAACGATACAGAGTAATCTCCTGTGCCTACTACTAACACCATCGTTCTCAATCTCAACACAGAGACCTCTCAGCACCAAATGCCTGAGCCTCTTCAAATCCACAACACAAGTGCATCTAAGCAGCAAACCGCATCACCTCCCGCTGACAATAAGGTGACTTCCAGTGACAAGCCGCCGCTCAAGCCACAGCTAGCAGAAGCCTTAGAGACTACACCACAGTTGAATGCTCTTGCAACATCATTTTATCCTGGTAAACTTCACCCTTCTTCACCAAAGAACTTTCACACCCAAGGGGTTCCTCAAGTTACTTTGGCACCAAAGAGTGAGAGATCAGACTTGACTGACTTTGCCAGATACATGATACGCCGTGAGCTCATTAACACAAGCCTCTCAAGGTTTGACGACTGTCCAGAGAGCTACAGGGCCTGGAGATCAACCTTCAAGGCTGCTACCGCTGATCTCGACCTTACAACCAAGGAGGAACTTGATTTGCTCATAAAGTGGCTGGGGCCGGAATCTGCAGATTGTGTTAAAAGACTGAGAACAGTACATGTTGACCACCCAGATGCAGGCCTCGTTGCTGCATGGGCAAGACTTGAGCAAGCCTATGGTAGCTCTGAAGCCATAGAAAGCGCTCTGTTCAACAGACTGCAAAACTTCCCAAAAATAGGAAACAAAGACTATCGCAAGCTCCAAGAATTAAGTGACCTCCTCATGGAGCTTTCTGGACACTGCTCATGGTGTCAATCCTGTGGTGTCTAAACTGCCATATAACCTGCAAGAGAAATGGGCACAACAGGGCTCAAGATACAAAAGAGACTATAACGTATCCTTTCCTCCATTTTCATACTTTTGCAGGTACATCAGCGATCAAGCCTGGATGAGAAACGATCCCAGCTTCAGCTTCTGCGAACCCAACTTGCCTGCTTCATCATCCTTACCAACTTCATCAAGGTATGATAACACGGCAGCTAAACATAGAGACTTTAATAGAACAATATCTGTTAAAAGGACAGACATCTCACCACCCGTATCCTCTCCTGCAAACCAGAGTGACTCGGGCGAGAGAGATAAAGACCCTAATCGTCAGTGCCCTATTCACAGGAAGCCTCACCCTCTTAAGAAATGTCGTGGGTTTAGGGCAAAGACTTTACAAGAGTGCAGGGAGATTCTCCAGAAACTTGGAGTATGCTATAGGTGTTGTGCTTCTTATGGTCACTTTGCTGAAGACTGTAAAGATGTTATAAAGTGCACAGAATGCAGTAGCGACAGACACGTTACAGCTATGCATCCTACTCCACTTCCAGACAACCCACAGCAGCTAACTGACTTCACCCCTGTCTCAATTCATGGCGGGGAGCAACAAAGTCGTGCTCCAGTCACAGCGAGTGTTTCCTCTGCATGCACAGAAGTCTGTGGAGAAGGCTTAGACTACAAATGCTGTGCCAAGGTATGTCTAGTCAAGATTTACCCACAGGATCAACCTGAGAAAGTTGCTAGGATGTATGCTATAATAGATGAACAGAGCAACAGATCCCTGGTTAAGCCTTAATTGTTTGAGATCTTCGGCATAGAGGGTCATGCAACAGCGTATACTCTCAGAACCTGTTCTGGTTGTGTAGAGGCCTTTGGCAGAAGGGCCAATGGATTCATGGTCTCTCATATCAAAGGAAACGAAGGCATACCCATACCAACATTAGTCGAGTGTGACCAGATACCAGGCGAAAGGGAAGAGATTCCTACTCCAGAGGCTGCCTATCACCATCCTCACTTAAGGCACCTTGTTGATGAGATTCCGGCAATGGACATGCATGCTGAAATCTTGGTCCTGCTAGGAAGAGACATTCTCAGAGTACATAAAGTACGCGAGCAGTGCAATGGACCTGACAATGCCCCTTATGCACAAAGACTTGATCTAGGCTGGGTGATAGTGGGCGATGTAAGCTTGAATAGTATGCGTACGTCATCTGAGATCCACTCCTTCAAAACTTACATATTAGAAAATGGACATGCATCCCACTTCAAACAGTGCTCTCGCCATCATGAAGTAAGGGAGAAGCCTCCTGACATCATCCAAATACCTGATGGTACTCCTATTCTTTGTGATGACAATCCGGGTACCACAGTGTTTTGTACTACAAGTGATGACAACAAAATAGCCTTGTCAGTTGAAGACAGGAAATCATCTAAGCCCAAACAATGGCATTATGTTCCATCTGAAATTAATCCTGCAGATCATGCCACCAGGCCAGTGTCTGCAAGTGTCTTTGCAAATTCTTCTTGGTTAACAGGCCCTGAATTCCTGCTGGATCATCCAGAAGAAACCACAGCTGATGTCTTCAGTCTTCTAGAACCTGACAACGATCCAGAGATTCGTCCTGAAGTAAAAACCCTTGTCACCAGAACTGAACAAAGACTCGTCTTGGGCTGTCAACGCTTTGAACGTTTCTCCAAGTGGACAAGGCTTGTGCGTACCATTGCAAGGTTAGTCCACATTGCACACTGCTTTCACACAAAGCCCACAGATGTTCACTGTCAAGGTTGGCACGTGTGCCAAAGGTTTCTTTCTGCAAAGGATATTGCTGAAAGTGAACTGTTCATAATACGCAGTGTACAACAGGATGTCTTTGGCTCAGAAAGTAAATGTATCCGTGACAAGAGGGGCATTCCAAAAAACAGTCCTATAGCTAACCTGAACCCATTCTTTGACAATGATCATTCCGAGCCAGCTCTACCACTTCAAAAACTCAAAGAATGCTGGTACCTGCCTTTCTTCGGAGTGTATCATCCACATAAGCCAAAACAAATCAGGGTAGTGTTCGACTCTGGTGGCCAAGCAAATAGCAAACGATGGGCAGTGCTGTTCACTTGCATGAGTGTGCGTGCAGTACACATTGAAGTAATAGAATATATGGATGCCTCAAGTTTCATAAATGCTCTAAGGCGATTCCTTGCCATCAGAGGACCAGTCAAAACATTAAGATCTGACTGTGGAACTAATTTCGTTGGAGCCTGTCGAGAGCTACATCTCAACTCTAGGCCAATTCAAGACCTTTTAACTGAAAAGGGCTGTACATGGATTTTCAATCCTCCTCATTCTTCCCATATGGGTGGCTCCTGGGAGAGAATGATAGGCATCAGACGTAAAATACTGGACTCCATGCTTATGGACTTGAAATCCACAAGACTCACCCATGAGATTCTAACCACCTTCCTGGCAGAAGCATCTGCCATAATCAATTCAAGACCACTTGTTCCAGTTTCTGTAGATCCAGAGGCCCCAACTCTCCTTTCTCCAGCTACTCTTCTTACCCAGAAGCTTGGGTCTGTTCCTGTTCCCCTGGAGACTTTAAAACAGGAAATCTGTGCTACAATCAGTGGAAGCGAGTACAACACCTTGCCAACTGCTTCTGGAATCGTTGGAAGATGGAGTATCACTCTACTCTGCAAGGACGCAGGAAATGGCAACGTCTGAACCCTAACATCAAGGTTGGAGATCTTGTTCTCCTCAAGGACCAGCAAGCTGAAAGAATCGAATGGCCCATGGGACTGATTATAAAGAGCATTCCTAGTGATGATGGAAAGGTGCGTAAGGTGGAGGTGAAAGTTGCAAGACAAGGGACTATAAAAACTTTCATCAGACCGATCACGGAACTTATCTTGCTCTTGCCCTTTGGAGACTGAACTTACTTATGTATGCTGTTGGATTCTTCCTGTGACTTCAAGAAGGAAGTATCTTGAACTTTAATTGACACAACTTGAAGTTTATATTATAGTAGTTGCATTATATGTATGTTCTCCTTATATCTTTCAGGTCTTCAAGACATCTCTGCAAATTACATTGTTATGCATAACTTCCGTTATGATTTAAATAGTGACATTTATTATGCCAGACGGGGAGTGTGCTGCCTCAATGAGGCAAAGAATATTACATAGCCTCTGTTATGTTCATGTTGTTATAGTTAAGAAATCATATATTTTTATGCCATTGTTTTCTAGGCTTCCCTGTGTTTGTTCTGTACTGCCATCTAGCGACCCTTTTTGGTAATGCTCCTGTTTTCTAAAATGTCTTACCTCTGACCTTACTATGCATTTCCTTTTGTGTATTACTCCGCCCTTGTAGTTTTATGATGTTTTCCTGTGTCATGGCTGCAGCTAACAGGCCTCATGTAACAAGCACTCATGTTAATTCATTGCAAGCTACGATCAGTATCATCTTTTGACCGCAAAATACTTTAACCATTCATTCATCTGCTGTATTCATTATCTGCTGTAACCTGATATTCAGAATAAAGCAACTTTGTGGATGAACAAGGTATTGGTGAGTTCAGCTATCTGACAAGGATTGTCTGCAGTGATTGTATCTTCTTATACAGGTCAGGCATAGAGTTCTCAGCAAGGGATAGATCATTATTACAACTATCTGAGTCAGAATAGTGATCATATGAAGCTATTTATTATCACCTAGTTGTTTCGCTCCTTTTTAAACCATAATAATAACAACAGAAATCACCCGAATGGCCCTGATCAAAAGTTTACATACCATTGAATGTTTGGCCTTGTTACAGACAAACAAGGTGACACGCACAGGTTAAAAAGGCAATTAAAGGTTTATTTCCCACATCTGTGACTTTTCAAATTGCAATTAGTGTATAAATAGTCAATGAGTTTGTTAGCTCTCAGGTGGTTGCACTGAGCAGGCTAGATACTGAGTCATGGGGAGCAGAAAAGAACTGTCAAAAGACCTGCGTAACATAGTAATGGAACTTTCTAAAGATGGAAAATGAGATAAAAAGGATACCATCCCCACTGTGAAGCATGGTGGTGGCTCACTGATTTTTTTTTGGGGGGGGGGGGTGAGCTCTAAAGGCATGGGGAATCTTGTGATAATTGATGGCAAGATGAATGCAGCATGTTATCAGAAAATACCAGCAATTTGCATTCTTCTGCACGAAAGCTTCGCATGGGACACTCTCAAACATGCGGTTCATGCAAGACGACCAAAGACTTTGCATGACCTGGAGGCATTTTGCCAAGACGAATGGGCAGCTATACCACCTGCAAGAATTTGGGGCCTCATAGGCACCTATTACAAAAGACTGCACGCTATCAATGCTTTTGTATCAATGACAGTATTAAGAACTAAAGGTATGCAGACTTTTGAACAGGGGTCATTTAATTTTTTTGCCATGTTTTTTTTTAGGATTGTGCTATGACCTTCATTTGAATATGAATCCCATAAGAAATAAAAGAAATGTGCTTCCTTCTTAATATGAGGAGAGTCCACGGCATCATTCCTTACTGTTGGGAATACTGAACCTGGCCATCAGGAGGAGGCAAAGACACCCCAGCCAAAGACTTAAATACTCCCCCTACTTCCCTCATATCCCAGTCATTCTTTGTCTTTCGTCACATACTCCTTACATACTTTTTCAAAATTCTACAAATTTGACATTTTTGCTTCGGCTGAAGCAGCTTTTGGGAGACAGGTTTTACAGGCTGTGGTGCCCTCAGATTAGGGTCCGCCTTTCCTTTAACCCTCCCATTATCATTTAGTGTCCTCTAGAGCTTGGGTATAGTTTTCCCAACAGTAAGGAATAATGCTGTGGACTCTCCTCATATTAAGAAGGAAACATAAATTATGCTTACCTGATAATTTCATTTCCTTCTGTATGAGGAGAGTCCACGGCCTCCGCCCGTATACGCCGATGGGCGGCCCAAATTTATTTTTTTCTCTTCCGCCACCATTTATACCCTGATATTTCTCCTACTGTTCTTTGTTCCCTTCGCAGAATGACTGGGATATGAGGGAAGTAGGGGGAGTATTTAAGCCTTTGGCTGGGGTGTCTTTGCCTCATTCTGGTGACCAGGTTCAGTATTTCCCAACAGTAAGGATGAAGTTGTGCACTCTCCTCATACAGAAGGAAATGAAATTGTCAGTTAAGCATAATTTATGTTTTTGCCTGCTCACTCATGTTTACTTTAATAATTGTACATATATTATCAATTCTCCAAGGGTATGCAAACTTTTGAGCACAACTGTGTGTGTCTGTGTGTGTGTGTGTATATATATATATATATATACTGTATATAAATAAAATAAGAGTATCCCTGGATTAATTTCTGTGTTCTGATTGTGTCCATGCTCTTACAGTTACAAGTAACTATTGTTGGCATTGCTCCACAATATTACTTTACTGGATCAGTTTCATATATCATATGAGGACCAGCCCTAATTTACCTTTTTTGTGGCTCTTGGAATCATTGTAAAAGAGACAAATTTCATGATTGAGATAGAGAATGCAATTTTAAACATATTTCCAAATTACTCTTGTTATCTAATTTGCTTTGTTTTCCTGGTATCCTTTGTTGAAAGGCATACCTAAGTATGCGTAGGAGCAGCAATGCGCTATTGGGAGCTAGCTGCCCATTGGTGGCTGTACATGTATGCCTCTTGTCCTTGACTCATCTGATGTGTTCAACTAGCTCCCAGTAGTGCACTGCTGCTCCTTCAAAGATAACAGTGAAATTCAGCAAATATGATAATAGAAGTAAATTGAAAAGATGTTTAAAATTGTATGTTCTGTCAGAATCATGAGAGAAATATGTTAGGTTTTATGTCTGTTTAAGCACAAGTTCTAGTTAAGCTATGTTTAAAGGGACAGTTCACCCAAAAAAGTTCTCCCCTTTAAATTATTCCCAATGATCATTTTAACCTGCTAGAGTGTATTAAATTGGTTACAAGTAGCTCATTTACTCCTATTTCAGCATTTGAAATAGCTGATTTAGCCTGTGGTATCACCACCTACACTGAAAAAAATTAATACTGGAGTATAGGCTATTGAATAGACTAAGTATACACAGCCAGCAGAAGAGATTACACTCTCAGTGGGATGCAGGATAGTTAAGTAATAAAATTATCATTTTCCATTGTTCTCTCTATGTATTGAACTTTGGTGTTCCAGCCAAATAAAAGATAAGGAAGCAAGTGTGTTACACAAACTTAGAACATAATGAGATCTGATATCACCTTTAAGTTCAACCCATTGTAATAGGCTGTGGTTTCAAAGCACAAAATCAGCTACTTTATATACACAAATAAGCATGAAAATGGAATTTCTCAAATATTTTATACTCTGCAGTTGGTATAACAAGTCATTTAAAATACATTAATGGAAAAACAATTTTACAGTGTACTGTCCCTTTAAACTAAAGCTTCTATATAAGGTTTACCAGGTTACACAAATGCTATACACACACATCATCACATGAAAAAATAGGGACATAAAACACTGTGACTGTAATATAAAATGATTTTATAAGCAGAGCATTTAAAAGATTGGTTTCCTATTTTTGGGTAGCATATTGTTATATTATAGCTGTTACTTGGGCTAAGAGTATACTATCCACATCCTAGGCCTGTTAAAGGGATAGTTTCCTTATCCACTCTTGATCCCATCAGCCTAGGAACAAATATTTCCTTATCCAGCTTAGTTTCCTTGTGTTTTTAGTGTTTCCATTTTTTTGAATTCTTGAAATAAAAGTTTTTTTTAACTTATCTCTGCCAAAGTAACATTGTACTGGTATAAGCCTCTAAGGAAATTGAGTGTTTTTAAGGGGTACACAAACATCAGTCTAGCACTGATAAAAAAAACCCTACAAATGTCTTGTAATTAAGTTTCGCATAACATAAACTTTATCTAAAGAATAGGTCATATTATTTTTAGCTGTTTTCTAAATGTTTGTTTGTTTTCAAGGTTGTGGAGGAAACACATGATGTCCTTAAGGAATATGGCTTTAGGTTTGTACGGAGAGGACCTATTTACGTGAAGGGCAAAGGTGAACTACTCACATTTTTCATGAAAGGTCGGGACAAGCAAGGGTCCTTCATCAATGGCTCTTCAGTTACCCTCCCTCATCAAGTAGTGGACAACTCTTGATAGATGATCTGCACGTGAAACAGATCGTACAAAGAAAGTAGTCACACACTGAAGTCAGTGCCGACAGACACGGGTTAAGGAACTTCAGAAATCAACATATTTACACAAGGAGAAAAACAACTTTAAAACCATAAATATAAACGTTTATTTACATTTTTTCTTTCTGGAGTTGCCTTTTAAACGTTTCTGCTTCAGTCTCTGGCATTTTAGTTTGTGGATCTTGAGATGGAAAAGGGTTTGTTTCCCTCTTGACTACAAAGCGTTAGTGTCCGCCTATATACAGAGAGAACATCCAGCTTGTGGAACTGAAACGTTACATGGAATAGCATTACGCAGTTTAAATAAAATATGCTGTTTTTGTAAGAAAAATGATAAAGGAAAATGAAGACTGATCTGAAAAAAATCCAAGGAGCATAAACATGAGGTTGTGCTAATGCTGCCAACTGCATAGAATTCTTCTGATGGAGGAACCAAGATCCTCAGTACAATGGCACAGATACAACCCTAAACAGGATTACTGTAGTTTAATAACCTGTCAATGTAGTTAGGAGGAAATTGAAGAGAGTGCAATATATTTAATTATATTTGGATACAACAACAAAATATTTTAAAATAATAATAATCATCAGATGAATACATACATAGATTGTAAAAGATTTTTGTTTAACTTTTACTCACCAAAATATTATATCTATACACACACAAGTAATATAAAATGTATATTTTTACTTGTTGGTTAGTATTTCAATTCTAAATACTACCCCTACATTACCTTCTGCAATGGCTTTAATTAAGAAATGCAAGATTGCAAGTGTTGATACAAGAATATGACTGTTTATTAAATCTTAATATTTTGGCAAACCTCCAGTCTATTTTCCGGTTACAAAAGAATTTTATATATAAAAAAAAAATCATCTGTTGTGTTTATTTTATTCCCTTTAGAAGCCCTTCCTCGCTAGAAATACACTTCCTAGTCCAATTCTAGAGAACTCTCTGCTTCAAAAACGTTATTATACAATAACATTTCTTATAGGGCCATTTTTTTTTTGCTACAGCCCTAAAGAAAAATAGCCGCCTTATATAAAGGTTTATAGTTGGACAGAGGGGATGGGTAACAAGTTATATATAAATGCTTGCAACAGGCTTTATTTTGTTTATTTTCTTTTAGATCTATATTTTTTACAAATATTAAAATATATATATATATATGAATTCTGAAGATGCGCTGTAGCTACGTAAGACAACTTTTGATGACGGGATATCTAGTTTTGAAATTCCATATCTCCAAAAGCCTTTTGTAAGGTATAATGCTCGGTTTTGGGGAAGTGAAATTATCTAACAATTGCCATGTTAGTAGCAATAGAAACAATAATTATAGAAATCTGAGATGTTTAGAATGGAAAAAAATGGGATTCAGCTGTAGAATTAAGTATCTCAAAAGTAATATGGCTATTTGGACCAAATCTCACATTTTTCACCAATTGTACATTTCCTAGTTGTTGTAAAACGCTTGACCAGGGATATTCCACTAGTGGCCTCAGACTTGCAGTATCAGAGGACTGGACCATTGTAAAGAATCTTACACTCAGGACTGTGGTGGGTGGAGTTCAACCACCTGCATTTTTACTAAACGACCAAGCTAACAAAAAAAGGATACCTAGATATTTTTTTTTTCCTTTCTGTTTACTTTTTGGCTTGCAGGATACATCATGCAAGATAACAACTTTTAAAACCATGTTCCATTAATCTTCAAGAAGCATGTACTTCCTACACCATCCATAAGTGCGTTCACTTAGTGCTGAAATGTAACCAATAACTAAAGTCCTTGCTTTTGTATTTTTTTTTCCCTCCGGAAAATGAATCTCCAACTAAATTTTTTAAAATGTAACTGTAATTATTTGACATGTAAGAACCTCACCACTGTGACTAAAATTGATGTTTTCATTTAATATTGCAGGATGAATTCACTACATTAGATCAAAAGGTTAGATAAAGCGTGTATTGTATACGATATTTCACTTTTTTTGAAGTTTGCTAAGATCAGCAACGTATTTACACTTTCTAAGAGTTTCACAAATACAACTGGTAGAATTGGAAAAAAATAAACATTTATTTTATGTAGGCAAATACAATTAATTTGGGTATCTTAATATGATGACGGACGTGCTTATGCAGTGAAACTGTTAAAAAGATGGTTTGGAAGAACACTGGCGGACTGAAAGTCTGATAGGTTTTTTAACATCCTGTTTCTTCTGCTGCAAGTTTTGGGTATCTGCTTTTAATAAACTGCATTCTTGCTACAATTGATTAAGTCTACTTTCCATTATACAGATTTATACTAGCATAAAACAACATTTTGGATAAAAGGTTTGAGTAGTTTCATTATATAAAAAGTTCGGAATAACCACCAATTACAGATGTCAAAACATCATACTTTTTGCTTCTCATTTAAGAACCATTTTTACAGGATACAAACTAACAATCTCGGATATGGCAGAGAGGGCTACAGTGGATTGAAATCGAGGACATTATAGTGCAAAATGACATACTATAATTAGTTACAGCATGTCACTTTAGCATTACTGGTCCTACAAGTCTATGAACAGCAGCATGACCCAGCAGCGGCTGTATTCCCCCAACACCAGAAGTTCTCTGCAACTCCTAAGTGGTTCTATAACTATGTGTCTAACCCCTTTGCATTGGTTAAACACAGATGTACAGGGTCAGTGGTGCTAAAATTAGAGGCTCTATTTCTTTTTGAAGATACGATGAGTCCACGGATTTCATCCTTACTTGTGGGATATCGCCTCCTGGTCAGCAGGAGGAGGCAAAGAGCACCAAAGCAAAGCTATATAAATAGCTCCTCCCTTCCCTCCCAACCCAGTCATTCTCTTTGCATGTGTTAGTGATATGAAGAGGTAAAGTGAGGTGTTAGTTTAGATTCTTCAATCAAGGGTTTTTTATTTTTAAAATGGTACCAGTGAGTGCTATTTTATTATAGGGTGTAGCCGTATTCCTTGTCAGCCTCTAGAAAAAAGTAGAGCTACAGGTGGCTTTAAAGCAATGGGAACTGGTGGGATTAAATTCTCACTTCGCCTCCCATACTGAGTGCTGCCCTTCAGATGATGGTCTTAGCAGATATTAACTAAGGCCCTGTATGTGTCCACAGAACTGCAGGAGGGAGAAGACCTCTTGATCCTGTGAGACCGGTCATGCTGTTGCTCAGCATAGGGGTAAGTGCAGTCCTTTATTATTCTGGGACATAAAATTAACTCAGAATAGACTGTATGATTACCTATCTGATAAGTGGGGAATTAGATTTTTATGGACCTCCCTTATTACTCGGAGACATTACATAACTTTATCCCTACGTGTCAAAAGAGGTTAAGTTATTGGGCAGTTTTCTGCAGTTTCAGAAGCAACATCTACTTCCTTCAGTACTGCTTTCAAGGGCTTACATTACTGAAGTTTGCAACCCAGGAGGGTTATCCTGTTTCAGTTTTAACTTGCTAATACGGGATGTCATGAGGAATAAATGATGTTGCATGTCCCTGCTTCAACATGAATGTATTTACGGTGCAATGTTACATGTATCTGCCTCCAACGGCTTATATTAATAGAAGACTAACAGCCGACAGAGAGGTTTATTCGGTTTTCAGCATAATACATATTACTTCATGTCCTCACTCCCAAGGGGCTTATTTTAATAAACGGACGATGGGGAGGTTTATTTTACTTTAACAAGCTGTTATATACGTTGCTACATGTCTTGGCTCCCAACGGCTTATATTAGAGAACTATCAGCCGACAGGGAGGTTTATTTTACTTTAACAAGCTGTTATATACGTTGCTACATGTCTTGGCTCCCAACGGCTTAAACCAGGGAGGTTTATTTTATTGCACATGCAGTGTGTTGTACATGTCTCATTCCCTACGGCTTCTTGTACCAAGATGGCAGCCGACTAGGAGATTTACTTCCCCGTTCATGCCATATGTGAGACAACGACTTGTATGGCATTGCGAGCTGACTGGGGAATTTATTTACTTTTCATAAGTGCCCATGAGGTTCTCCAACGGCTCCATTTCTTATAAATTAGCGGCCAGGGAGATTTAACTGATACGCCCATGATGGGCGGAGCTATGATATGCGCCATGGTTTGCGCACCTTTTGAACATTCCTTCAATGGACGCCAGATGCTTTCTCTGCTGTGTTGCAAAAATATAGTAGAGAGGCTCTGAGCGCTTTAGGTGTCTGTTTCCCTTATTTCTATGTGGATCAGTATATGTTGGGTCCACATAGATATGTTTTCACATGTTATAGGCTTAATTGGCGACAGAAATAAAAGAGACAGTAAAAAAATTTTCTGTGTAAATTTTATTAAAACAATTGCGTCTGTTTTGTTTGTTCAATCATCCTTTGTGACGTCGGATGGTACAAACTCTCACAAGAATGAGTTTCTCTAAGAATTTTAAAGAGACAGTAACCTCTTGTTCTGTGTGTATTATATTAAATGAATTTCAGCTGTTTTCTTTGTTAGTTCATCCTTTATGACTGAGGATGAAACAAACGCACTCAAGCATAGAGTTAATTTTCAGAATTAAAGGAACAGTATCGTTTCCTATGTTCAAATTTGTTTTTTCTTTTTTAACCTATTCCCTCTTCGGCGATTGCCGTTTGGGAGTCTGTTAACCAAAGGCCATAAATTTCTCCTATAGTATTCCAATAGAAATTTTAGGGCCCGCATGTAGTGTCCTGTTTGTCCTTCACACTCCACTCTGGATTATGATGCATTATATGTTTTTACATAGGGTTTAGCATTGCTGGAAGAATTGCTATTCTAACAGTTTCTCCATGTTACTGAGATTTTCCGTTTCAGATGGAATTGGTTCCTTGGGCGTTCTCTATATTTACAAGACTGTTTCCCATAGCCGTATCAGATAAGAGGCTGGATGACATTCCTTGGGGGAGGAGTAGTTTCGATCACTACGTGAACTTCTATACCCGTAGAGGATAGTCTTCATGGGCTAAATTTAGTTATGGGACACACACCAGGGTTTACAACGGCAACCATCTGTGTACTTTGCTGCCGTCACTGGTATGGCGGCATATTGGCTAATTCTTTTATTTCACTTCCTTCCCTTCCAGTTATCAAACTGGGAGCGTAGGTGGCTCTGTTCCAGCTCT
This sequence comes from Bombina bombina, assembly GCF_027579735.1. Taxonomy (NCBI): domain Eukaryota; kingdom Metazoa; phylum Chordata; class Amphibia; order Anura; family Bombinatoridae; genus Bombina; species Bombina bombina. The sequence goes on from NC_069502.1 coordinate 76,548,609, forward strand.
TGGTACCTTATAGTTAGAGCCTTGTTTTTATGGCTATGTGTTCTATGACTAAGATTTTGGTGAACGCATAGCCTGCTGTTGAATCAAATACAGCATGGGGAACATGCTCCGGTCCGGGATTGGATCCTGTAGGGGGCCGGCTTTCCGTTTTCGCTCTTGTTTGGTTTCGAGCTCGAATGTTTTCCTCTCAGAGGCAGTTTCTGCTTTCTAGATTGTCTAAGGTTCAGACAAAGGGAGAAAGGTCCTTACGCTGCGTAGGAGACCTCTTAGACCTGGGAGTGATTGTTCCAGTTCTAATATTGGTACAGGATCTGGACCATTTTTCCCTTGATTCTAGAGGGTCAATTTATGTCAACCGGTGGATTAAGGGTCAAGTACCTTCCTGTGCCGTTCACAAGATTCATCTTGGGTTTGCCTTTATGGACAAACACTTCCCGTTCATGGTCTTCCTTTCAGTCTTGCCACGGTTCCGAGTTCTTACGGGCTTTGCAATGGCGCCCTCTCTGGCTAATATCCTAGTCCAGGCGTCATTCTTACAGCAAGCAAGATTTCCACGGACATGGTATTATTATTCCCGTGAGCTCACGGGTGGAGGGTGACTTTGGAAAGGTGTTCCTTTGTCTCAAGCACAAGGGTAGCTTTTTGGGAATCATAACAGATTCCACATCAATTCAGATTTTTCTGACTGAGGTCAGGAAATAAAGGTCTATCATTACGGGTCTGGGCCTTCAGCCCACTTCTTGGCCTTCAGTGGCTCAGTACATAGTGGTATTCGGGCTGATGGTGACGGACTGGACGTTAGTTGGACAGAAAGCTCAGCATGCTAAGGCACTGTGACTGAGCTCTGTGAAAACCCGAGGGTTGCAGGTTCAATCCCCGGTGAGGTCCATTCAACCTTTCATCCTTCAGGGGTTGATGAAATGAGCCTAGTTTTCGGCTTTCAGCCTAGGTTCTCCTTTTCCCCCGTTTGCTTTTTTTTGCCGGGGGTTTGTTCTGATCAAATAGGAGAAGGCATCGGTGCTTCTCCTCACTCTGTGTGGTCTTGCAGGTTTTAGTATGCTAAGCTGCTGACCATGTCACTTCTGTAACCTTGGACTCTTCCGTTGAGGAGGAATCTCTTCTTCACCCTAATCTAGTTTCGCTGAAGCTGTTTGGGGATTAGACTTTGATCTATGCAAGCGAGGTTTCTTTGATTCGGTCATAGATAACTTAATTCAGGCATGTAAGCCTGTTACTAGAATGTTTTACCATAAGATGTGGTGTAAATATATCTTTATTGGTGTGAATCCAAGGGTTACTCATGGAGTAGGGTAAGAATTCCCAGACTTTTGTCCTTCCTCCAAAGAGAATTGGAGAAGGGGTTATCCGCTAGTTCCCTAGAGGGACAGATTTCTGCTTTGTCTATTTTGTTACACAAACGTCTGGCTTTTGTTCCAGATGTACACTCCTTGTGTCAGGCTCTGACTAGAATAGGGCCTGTATTTAGACCTATTACTCCTCCTTGGAGTTTGAATTTAGTTCTTAGAGTTCTTCAAGGGGTACCGTTTGAACCTATGCGTTCCATAGATATTGAGTATTATCTTGGAAAGTTTTATTTTTAGTTGCTATTTTTTCTGCTCAAAGAGTATCAGAGCTTTCAGCATTACTATATAATTCTCCTTATCTTATTTTTTATGCGGATAAGGTGGTGTTGTGTACTAAACCTGGGTTTCTTCCTAGGGTTGTGTCAGTTAAGCACATTAATCAGGAACTGTGGTTCCATCTTTGTGTCCTTATCCTTCTTCTCAGAAGGAAGTCTGTTACATAATTTAGGTGTGGTCCGTGCTTTAAAGTTCTACTTGCAAGCTACTAAGGACTTTCGTCAATCACCTTCTTTGTGTTTTTTTTCTGGGAAACGTGGGGGGTCAGAAAGCTACGGCTACCTCTCTTCTTTTATGGCTAAGAGTTTCATCCGTTTTGCATATGTGACTGCTGGACAGCAGTCTCCTGAAAGAATTACGGCTCATTCCACTAGGGCTGTGGTTTCCTCTTGGGCATTCACAAATGATGCTTCTGTTGAACAGATTTGCAAGGCTGCAACTTGGTCGTCTCTTCACACTTTTTCCAATTTTACAAATTTGATACCTTTGCCTCAAATGAGGCTGTTTTGGGGAGGAAAGTTCTTCAAGCAGTGGTGCCTTCCATTTAGGTTCCCTGTCTTGTCCCTCCCGTTTCATCCATGTACTATAGCTTTGGTATTGTATCCCACAAGGATGAAATCCGTTGGCTCATTGTATCTTGAAAAAGAAAAGGAAATGTATGCTTACCTGATAAATGTGTTTCTTTTTCGATACAATGAGTCCACGGCCCGCCCTGTTCTATGAGACAGGTTATAAAATTTTTGTTAAACTTCAGACACCTCTGCACCTTGGCTTTTCCTTTCTCTTCCTAACTTCGGTCGAATGACTGGGTTGGGAGGAGCTATTTATACAGCTTTGCTGTGGTGCTCTTTGCCTCCTCCTGCTGACCAGGAGGCGATATCCTACAAGTAAGGATGAAATCCGTGGACTCATCGTATCGAAAAAGAAACAAATTTATCCGGTAAGCATAAATTTCCTTCTTTTTTTTTTTTTTACAGGATGCAGTTTCTGCATTATGTCCCTTTAAAATACACATAATGCATTATAACAAAACAGCCATTATGTGTTTTTTGAACATTAAAACCAAATTAAGAGTTCTAACAGATTACATTAATAAAGCAAGTGTTTAAAATGTAGAAATGAAAACAATAAAAACAAATATTCTATATCTTGGCCATGATACAAGTTTTTGTTGTTTTAATGTATAATTAACTTGACCTAACCTATGCCAAAACCTGACTGGTGAGACACATATAAAGCAGTATAATTGGGTGTGAAAAATACACCAGAAACTTAAAAATCAATGCAAGAGAGAATAAAAACTTTATTTAGTTAGTACAGAATATTTTCCTGCCAAATTTTGCTGATGAAGGTTGTAGGACATCCAGCCTGTAATGAGTCGAAAAAGTGTGATGCGCTTTCCAGACTGCTACTTTATAGATGTCAGATATTGCATCAGTCTGAAGTGCCCAGGAAGTAGATACTTTCCTAGTAGAATGTGCCCTAAGCCCATCCGGAACTTGAAGCTTATTAAGCTGGTAAACATTCTAAATGCACTAGCTCATGGGTACAACAAACAAGCAGTTTTCCTAGTCCTTCATCCTGTCAACATAGTAATAGAGACAATATACCACATCCAAAGTATACGGTGGTTTTCCCAACCATTAACTTCTTTGTGAAACAATATGATGGCACAATGTCTTTAGAAGAGTGAAAATCTGACATTACTTTTAGTAAGAATTCTGGAACAATCCAAAGAACCACTTTATCCGGGTGAAATGAAAGAAACGGTTCAACTGACAGCGCTTGTAATTCAGACACACATATCGCAGATGTGATAGCCACAACAAACACATTCTTCAATGTTAGATAGAGAGTGGTTTTAATTGCTTAAAGGGAGGCACCATCAAAGCATCCAATTCAAGTGTAAGATCCCACAAAAGATTAGGCGTTCTAAACAAAAGGACGAATATGAGATAATGCTTGAAAGACCTGAATCACTACTGGATAGTGTGCCCAATGGATCCCTGATATTGCTGAGACTAGAACCTTGAGTGTAGCTGAAGACAGACCATGTTGAAATCCATCACAAAGAAATTGGAGATAGCCTGTCTGAAACATTCAGAACCCATACATCTGGAATTGTTTGTACTCAAATATCCCTGAAATGAAACAACCTTGCTCCCACAGGAATAACTTGGGTACAGTGACAACAATGGACCAGATAACGAGTGGAGCACTAATTAACGTAAGCTTTTTGTGCGCGTCGGGTTGCGCTTGAATTGTGAGTTGAAAGTAAACTGTTTTCACTTGCGCGTAGAAAAAAACCCTACTCTCACGCAAACCCGATCGCATATTCTCATGTGCGCCAAGTTGCTAACCCAACATGAAAATGTGAATATTTCCTATTCCAATGTTGTTTACATAACAGCATGTGTTCTATTTATTAAAAAATAAGTATTTCTACATATATCTGATGGTTTTTGGATATGGATATACTGTGTATATATATATATATATATATATATATATATAAAATTGTATAAAAAGGTATAGATATATACAGACATATATAGGAATATCTATTATAAATAGAATATATTCTGCTATGTGCAGAACATTGGAATGTGAAATATTTACAGTAAATACACAGTATAATACTTTATTAAATATGAATATTGCATATATATGATTTTACATGTTTTCATCTACATAACTGCAAAGGGCTCCAATGCCCTTATATATTTGGCTAGATACGTATAAATCTGTATTTATATGTATACACAAATATGCATAGATATGTAATATATGTATGTCTATGTTAAAGCCTTTTGCCTGCCTTTTTTTCCCCTTTTTCTAACTCCTTTGTGTGCAATATTATTTTGTGAATCATTTATTAGATATTGTTATTATGAGTGTAAGTGTACTTTGTATATGTTCTCTGCAACTGTTCAGAGTTCTGAAGTCGCTCAAGCAATTGCGTTTACTTTCAACTACTAATACCAGTAGTAAACCCGACGAGCATAAAACTCTGCGATAAACCCATCATTCCTCTCAAGCAAATGTTTGCGTTCCACTTGTAATCTGGCCCGGTGTGTTTTACTAACAGAATGTGGACATTGAAACAATACACTTAAAGGGGCGTGTTACTTAAATTCCGATTTATCCTTGATGCAACTGTGAGAAAGAGCTACTCTTCGTATTGTCCTCTGTATGGTGGAAAAATAAATAAAAAAGTGTTATCAGTCTTCAATTCACACTTGCCTTTAACATGATTGTGTGGGATTTCACAATCATCTTAAAAGATTTTACAGTAAACTTCTTTTAACTGAGGAGTGAAAGAAAGTGACTGTGTCAGAGCATGTCAGATTCACACTCCCTTGTAAGTCCTGGGACAAGCATAAAGTTCCATTACAATGGGACGTGGTAAATAATGAAATTGAGGTAAAACATTTTTTTTTACAGAGATAATCATGAGAAATTTTTGTAGTGTTACCAGATATACATATTGGTAATTTGTTCCCTATAAACTTACAAATTGTGTGGCGCTCAAATAGATCCATTGATTGACACCTGCTACACACTACTGTCAAACACTGATTTTATGAAAAGTTCTGTTCATTGCTTTCATTTAGAAGCAAGAAGAAGGGCATGGAAAAGCTATGTGTATGGCAGCATAGAATTGCTGTGTAGAAGTGCAGGCTGAACATTGGACTTAAGCTCAGAAGCTACTTCTCCCCACAGCAGAGCAATACGGGCTGTAACTGCAAAAAAACAAAACAAAACAGAGAAATATGTTCCACCTGCCCTTGTACATACAGCTGATATTCAGGAGTTTGCTGAGCGTCGCTGACGTTCCTATTTCCTCCATACTTCTCCCTAAGAAAAGTGGTACAGAGATAATTTCACAGCGCCAGCATTTAAAAACAATGATAATTTGGGGGTTTTAATTGAGACCTGTAACTTTCGTAAGTTGCTATTTTTACGGTTTTAAGCTACAAAAAAAAAAAAAAAAAAAGACTCCATTTTCTTTTTTTTTGTTAAGGAAATGTTATGGTTTTTGCTCCACACAATACAATACAAATCCTTAAAGTTTACCAGTTCTATAGTATATAGTAGCTCACTAGCTTTACAGTAAACAGTTTGCACAAAACACCAATGATATTTTCTGTCTTTTGGCACTGGTTTCTCATTTGCTGTAAGAAAAGGCTAAAAGGTCTAGTGTTTGAGTGTGTTGCTACCCATTCCAGCAGTCAAGAGGTTAATAGCACATACTTAGATCAGATACTGAAAAAAATCACTCCACCAGAGATGAATGTGTTCCATTCAGGGTTTCTTCTTCTGACCTAACAATCTCAAGAGCTTTATGAAGTGGTTTTTGTTGGAATAAGATGGAGTGGGATGATAGTTTATCTTGAATAGGTGGCACATTTTCTGGTGAAAAAAGGAAAACAAAGAAAAAAGTTTTATCAAAATATCCCCCAAATATAAATAGAATGTTGCAGTGGCTGGTTAGATAGGTCACAACAAATGGAATGATAAAAGGTACCAACATCATTTCAGTGCTAGTCTACGTAATTTCAGAGTAGCAAATGCATGAAACCCAAATTTTTTCTTTGACGGCTGAGATAGAGAATATAATTTTGAACAACTTTCCAATTTACTTCTATTATCTAATTTGCTTCATTCATATTATTTGGTTAAAGATGTAGCAATGCACTACTGAGAGCTAGTTCACTCACTGGGTGAGCCAATAACATGAAGCATAGCAGCAAACAATCAGCAGCTCCTGAGAGTACTGAGGTATTCTTTTCAACAAAGGATACCAAGAGAACAAAACAAATGAGATAGAAGTAAATTGGAAAGTTGTTTAAAATCCCATGCTCTGTCTGAACCATGAAAGAAAAAAAAAATTGGTTTCGTGTCCCTTTAAAACGTGCAGCATTCTTGCTTGCCGCACTATTTATCTAGCCTGCACATGAGTTTATAACAAGTTTCTAAACTTACCGTTACATGTGACAACAGCCTTTGTGGGAAGGCAACGAGTTATGTCGCAGTATTGCAGTTTTGCACTGAAGTTGTAAATTCTGCCTTCTAGTTTTAGGTTATACTCAAAACTGAGCAGAGTGCATAACGAATTCCTTTGCAGGGTCCCACAGATGAAAGGACCTGGAAAGATCTATCAAATCGAAAAAGAAACGAAACACACAGTTGTTACAAAAACAGGTCAAGAATTAAAAGGACATTAAACCCAAAAACTATTGTTCATGATTTAGATGTGATGGTGCGATCGTTGGTGGGTCGGAGCTGCAGCAGGGAGGCAGGTGGGCAGCCATTGCTGGGGGGAATGATGACAGAGGGGGGCGGGATCGTGCACGGATGAGGGCATGCGCACGGGGGCGGGAGACCTACACTATGGAACAATGTACATTTTTTTATTATTTTAAATTTGTATGCAAACTTGGTACTGGCAGAATGGCTTAAGATGGCGGGGACAAAAGAGAGCTGTTTGAGAGGGGTCAGGGAGGGATTAGGGGGTAGGATTTGTCAGGTGGAAGTCTGATATCCACACTAAAGCTAAAATTAACCCTACAAGCTAGCTAATTAACCCCTCCACTGCTGGGCATAATACAGGTGTGGTGCGCAGCGGCATTTAGCAGCCTTCTATTTACCAAAAAGCAATGCCAAAGCCATATATGTCTGCTATTTCTAAACAAAAAGGATCCCAGAGAAGCATTTACAACCATTTATGCCATAATTGCACAAGCTGTTTGTAAATAATTTCAGTGTGAAACCTAAAGTTTGTGAAAAAATTAGCATTTTTTTTATTTGATTGCATTTGGTGGTGAAATGGTGGCATGAAATATACCAAAATGGGCCTAGATCAATACTTTGGGTATTGTTTGTATATTTACTTCTTTTAAACAAGCCAAATAAAGGATTGTACTTTTACCCACACATCGAGCAGTGCCTGCAATTTTCTTTGCACACATTCTTTCATTTCGGGCTGATCTCCTGTTGCTACGGCACTCTGTTTCAACAAGCCTCTGATTGGATGGTTTTCATTGGTTCCGGTGCAGCTGCACGCCGTAGCTCCAGCAAATCAATACTTTGGGTTGTCTACTACACTACACTAAAGCTAAAATTAACCCTACAAGCTCCCTAATTAACCTATTCACTGCTGGGCATAATACACGTGTGGTGCGCAGCAGCATTTATCGGCTTTCGAATTACCAAAAAGCAACGCCAGAGCCATATATGTCTGCTATTTCTAAACAAAGGGGATCCCAGAGAAGCATTTACAACCATTTGTGCCATAATGTAAATTGTAAATAATTTCAGAGAGAAACCTAAAATTTGTGAAAAAGTGAACGATTTTTTTTTATTTGATCGCATTTGGTGGGGAAATGGTGGCATGAAATATACCAAAATGGGCCTAGATCAATACTTTGGGATGTCTACTAAAAAAAAATATATACATGTCAAGGGATATTCAGGGATTCCTGACAGATATCAGTGTTCCAATGTAACCATCGCTATTTTTTTTTGGGGGGGGGGGGAATGGTTTGGAAATAGCAAAGTGCTACTTGTATTTATTGCCCTATAACTTACAAAAAAAGCAAAGGCTTGATTTTAAAATATGCTGACCGGGAGATTCATTTTTAGACGCCCACAATGGGCGGAGGTATCTGAGACAGCAGTTTGTGTTCCGCGCCACTTTTTGTTTCACTTCCTGTGACCGGAGAGAATAAGTTGTGAGAAGATAGCAGTCTCAGTCAGCATAACGCATATTAGACTAAAGGCATGCGTTTCTAGGACCGGACAGCGTTTCATTATTCTGCAGACCGAGTTACGGATCTTTTGCGGAGGGGAATAGTAGCCGGTGTCAGCAGGGCAGGTAGGCACCTCAGCAAAGTCAAGCTGAGGTGTAGAGGTGTTCAACAGTACTTGTGTAACTCTATTTAGTGCTTACTACAAAAGAAAAAGAAAAAAAAAAAAGTTACGTTTTAAAATTTAAAGAGACAGTAACTTTTTTTCAGTTTCATTTTTATTGAAAAATTTAAGCTTTTTATTTGGTAATTTGATCCATTGTGAATCAGAATGGACCAAGAGGCCCTGCAAAATGTCACTTTATGTTTTAATGCCAATGTGGAACCACCAATCCCTTTATGTTCCACATGTATTGAGAGAACTTTAAATTATAGGGATAGACTTTTTTAATGAGCCAACATTGTCTAAGGCGGATGCTGTTCAGGAGTCTAATGACAATGGTCAATATATGCCGCAGCTTTCTCCTCAAGCGTCCAAACTTTTATCGCCTACACATGCAGTGCCCTGCGCTTCCTCTCCAACTACTCCTGGAGTTACGTTGCAAGACATTGCTTCTCTTATGTCCTCTGCGGTTTATGATGAGTTGTCTGCTTTTCCAATACTGCAGGGAAAGCGCAAGAGAAAAAATAAACATTCAGTAAACGAGGTTACTGACGCAGTTGTTGCTATTTCGAATGCCCCCTCCCAGAAGCCTGAGGAGGAGGATAGTTCGGTAGCATCTGAGGGTGAAATCTCAGACTCTGACAGTGTAATTCCTCCTGCTGATACTGAAGTTATATCTTTCAGGATTAAGCTAGAACACCTCCGTCTGTTACTTAAGGAGGTTTTGGCTACTCTGGACGATAGCGACACCACGGTCGTAGTTAATCCTAAGAAACCCAGTAAGCTAAACAAATATTTTGATGTACCTTCCATGGTGGAGGATTTTTTTGTACCAGATCGAGCTACTGAGATCATTGCTAAGGAATGGGAGAGACCGGGTATCCCTTTTTCTCCACCCCCTATATTTAAAAAGATGTTTCCCATAGCGGACTCTATCAAGGAGTCTTGGCAAACAGTACCCAAGGTGGAAGGGGCAATTTCCACTCTGGCTAAGAGGACTACTATCCTCATACAGGATAGTTGTGATTTTAAGGATCCTATGGACAAAAAATTAGAGGGGTTACTCAAGAAGATGTATGTACACCAGGGTTTACAATGGCAACCCGCGGTTTGTATTGCTACTGTCACTAGTGCAGCAGCATACTGGTTTGATGCATTGTCTGATTCTAGTCGGACAGACACTACAATCGAGGAAATCCAGGATAGGATAAAGGCCCTTAAGTTGGCCAACTCCTTTATCACGGATGCTTCCTTTAAGGTTATTAAGCTGGGAGCTAAGATTTCTGGTTTTGCCGTACTGGCCCGCAGAGCCTTATGGTTAAAATCCTGGTCTGCGGATGTGTCATCTAAGTCGTAACTTTTGGTGATTCCTTACAAAGGAAAGACTTTGTTTGGGCCGGCGTTGACGGAAATAATTTGGGACATTTCCTCCCTCAGGATAAGAGAAATAAACAAAAGGGACGTCAAAGTAATTTTCGTTCCTTTTTTAATAACAAGGGAAATACTTCCACCTCCTCCTCCAAGCAGGAGCAGTCCAAGCCTTCCTGGAGACCCAATCAGTCTTGGAACAAGGGAAAACAATCCAAAAAGCCTGCTATTGAATCAAAAGCAGCATGAAGGGTCTGCCCCCGATCTGGGACTAGATCTTGTTGGGGGCAGACTTTCATTCTTCGCTCAGGCTTGGGTTCGAGATGTTCAGGATCCCTGGGCAGTAGACATTGTGTCCCAGGGATACAAACTAGGAGTTCAAAGGGGCAGGTTTCTGCTTTCAAGATTATCTGTAGACAAGACAAAAAGAGAGGCATTCTTACACTGTGTTCGGGACCTCTCCAACCTGGGAGTGATAGTTCCTGTTCCAATGCAGGAACGGTGTCTGGGATTCTATTCCAATCTGTTCGTGGTTCCCAAAAAGGAGGGAACCTTCAGACCGATTTTAGATCTCAAGAGTCTAAACAAATTCCTCAGAGTGCCGTCCTTCAAGATGGAAACTATTCGTTCCATTCTTCCTTTGGTCCAAGAGGGTCAATTTATGACAACAGTGGATTTAAAAGGACGCGTACCTGCATGTTCCCATACACAGGGATCACCACAAGTTTAAGATTTGCATTTCTAGACAAACACTTCCGGTTCGTGGCTCTTCCATTCGGTCTTGCCACAGCTCCCAGGATTTTTTCAAAGGTTCTGGGATCCCTGCTAGCGGTGCTCCGATTGCGGGGCATTGCAGTGGCGCCTTATTTGGACGACATCCTGGTCCAGGCACCATCCTTTGAACAAGCAAGATCCCACACGAAAATGTTATCTTTCCTGCGATCTCAAGGATGAAAGGTAAATTTGGAAAAAAGCTCCTTAGTTCCAAATACAAGGGTAATCTTCTTGGGAACCATAATAGATTCCTTTTCAATGAAGATTTTTCTGACAGAAGTCAGGAAATCAAAGAATAATGCTATATATTACACCTCTTGATACCATAAACACTTCTTCATAAACTAAATACAGGATGAACATTGCACCTTCTCATACCCTCACGGTACGGGCCCCAAAAGCCTGGGGTCGGCATCTCTCACCCTGCCCAAAGGGCAGGCCAGCATACAGACTCACACAAAGTTATGATCCCTCCATAAAGCTCTGTAATGCCACTTCTTCTGCCTCTTTTGCTGTGCAATGAAGTGCAAAGACTCTGGAAGTTGCAGTGAATTTGTATCCAGCAAATAAAGGAAGGTAGTCACACGATACTTATATCGCTAGGGTAGTAATGTATACAGACGGCATTGCTAAGCTATACTGAGACTACTACACCTAATCCTTAAGGGGTTAAGGAGAAACATATCTGTGGTTTACCAGGATTTTCCTGTATGGATTTTGACTGACACAGTAATCAGAATTTTGTAAGTTTGTACAATTTTCTATTGTTTCTACCAAATGGTTTGATGCGTTTACATGGGCTTGCTAGTATGGTTTGATGCGTTTACATGGGCTTGCTAGTATGGTTTGATGCGTTTACATGGGCTTGCCAGTATGGTTTGATGCGTTTACATGGGCTTGCCAGTATGGTTTGATGCGTTTACATGGGCTTGCCAGTATGGTTTGATGCGTTTACATGGGCTTGCCAGTATGGTTTGATGCGTTTACATGGACTTGCCAGTATGGTTTGATGCGTTTACATGGACTTGCCAGTATGGTTTGATGCGTTTTCATGGGCTTGCCTGTATGGTTTGATGCGATTAAATGGGCTTGCTAGTATGGTTTGATGCGTTTACATGGGCTTGCTAGTATGGTTTGATGCGTTTAAATGGGCTTGCTAGTATGGTTTGATGCGTTTACATGGGCTTGCTAGTATGGTTTGATGCGTTTACATGGGCTTGCTAGTATGGTTTGATGCGTTTACATGGGCTTGCTAGTATGGTTTGATGCGTTTACATGGGCTTGCTAGTATGGTTTGATGTGTTTACATGGGCTTGCTTGTATGGTTTGATGCAATTAAATGGGCTTGCTATTATGGTTTGATGTGTTTACATGGGCTTGCTAGTGTTAGTCAATCCTCAGATTAGTAGGAGGAATTTATACAAAGGGAACCATTGAGGATACTTTATAGATTTAAAGCATACAGATTCCTCATGGTACTACAGGCCTTCGGATAGGACTATACTTTATAAAGAGGCATGTAATCATATGTTATATCAATTTGGTGAAGAGGCTGCATAAGGAAGGTTATCTTACCCTAAGACAGGACATGTTTCAGATACTTTCCAGTGCATTTCTTTAACAGTGTACTTTGTTCTCTTGGTATCCTGTGCTGAAAGGAATATTCAAGTAGGTCCAGGCTTAATCACTTTATGGCAGTAGCATTTGAAGTGTTGCTGACATGACTGCCAAATAGAGCATAAGACACATGCATCCTCCTTAACCTGTCTCAATATACTATAATATAAAGTTTTTCACAAACAATTCAAAGAGAACAATGTAAATTTGATAATAGGAGTAAACTGGATTTCTTTTATTGCATGCTTTATCTGAATCATGAAAGTTTAATTTTGACTTGTATGTCCCAATATATATTTGGCTACACTTTTTCATGTGAAGTTTAGAGTGACGGTGCTTTTTTCCCCAGTTTCCACTATGTTTTTAAAATTTCTCCACTGAATTTCTATTAACCTTCTCCTGAACACTTTTGAAACCCGTGGAGGTTTTCCAGCAGTTGATGTGGCTATTTCAGCTTAGCAAAGCATATTTATACTATTCTGAGCAATAACATTGGTTTTCAGAAACCTGTGGAGAGGCATCTGCTGGTTCTTTTTATAGACGGACAGTGCATATACAAGCCTGAACTTATAGATGGATTCTCTCAGCAGTCTTATGATCAGATTAGGGCTGCAACTAACCATTATTTTCATAATCTATTAATCGGCCGATTATTTTTTTCGATTAATCGACTAATCGGTTAAAAAGAGAATCAATAATAGGTTTCTATGTTTTAAATAACATCCACATAATGAGTGTTACAAATATAAACTTCAGACTAAAACTTTACATTAACACAACTCTTTCTTCAATTTTAAAGAAGCAAAGCACAGTTTGATAATTAAACAAAACCACAAACTGTTTGAGAGGTGAACTAGAAAGAGACTATCACTGTTAATAACATTCTGTTATTCACTCTTTCAGAAACTTTGCATTGAAATTGAAAAACATACAGTCCAAGGGTAAGGAGTTATCTGAAATTAAAATTTTGCAGGTTGTGAACTGGAAATAGAAGTATCAGACCAGAAGAAAGCATCTGCAAATATTTAAAATAAATACAATAGTTATGGAGGGTTATATTTCCTTAACTTCATCAATTTGCTTTACTTCCTCACATGATTCATACAATCAAGTGAGACATGAAGAATACACACCCTTCTGGCTCTAACCTGTTTTTCAGATCAGATTTTTTTGGTATGGCAGAATTACTGGATACAGCCCCCATACCCTACTCTTATGTTTCACAATTTATTTCACTGCCAAGACCCCAAAGTGTTTGCACTGATGGCTTTGCTTACTAAGCCCACAATTAGAATAAAATTAATAAAGTGGTGTACACCTGTTTACAGGTCTGTAAGCCACTTACACCTAAGACTTGCTTTGGAATTTAACTAGTTTTAGCCAAAGGGTGTGAAGAGAAGAATCTGCTGTATAATTCACCAATTTATTCTGCAGACGTTGCTGTTATAAAATGTGTAGTAGACATTGGTTAAACTCTAAACTCCTTGAAACTTCCGTTCTTTGGAATTATGTTTTTGCATTGTCCTGGTTCAGTAAAAAAAAAAAAAATACCTGTTTTCAAATGTCACATCCCTCCACAAGATTATCTTTTTGAATCAATGTAAGTCAATAATGTCAGACAACTTGCAAGATAATTTTGGTTGCGGCTTTGTCCACAGTTAGGCCAATTTTGGTGCTCCTTATAAGATCAGGATAAGGCAGTTTAATCTTTTCAGAAGGTAGCACATACTTGGAATACTAATTTCAAGAATGTCCTTCTATAATTTTGCCCGAAGGCACAAAAATGCTTAAAATGACATTCAGGCTGGCCTGATGTTTTAGAACACTTAAATATTTGGCAGCGACCTAGAAAAACAGAAAATCTCGTCATATATTCTGGTTGCTATTCTTCTTTGCTAATTGGATTTGCTCTACTACTCATATGGCCTTTGAGCTCAGAAATAAATCACCATCTTTAAAGTGATGGGTTCATTCTTTTGAAGCGTTGGCTTTTTAATAAATTCCCAGTTGATAAATTCAGCAAGTTTTCCATTTGGTCTTCCTTGCACACATTCCAATAGTTAAGGAATCTATCTTATCTTTGCAAGTAGCATTTGGTAGAAAGTTCTTGAAAATGGCCATTCCCCTATTTCTTTTCCTAAATTCCTTCGTATACAAAGTGATCAGTGCTAAATATATGTGGAGAATATGACAGAGAACTAGAGTTATTCTTTCTGTAGTATAATTTGAGGACCCTCCAAGACATACTGTTTATGCAGGTCTTATGCACAGACAATTTTTCAAGGAGCCTCTTTCTTTTTATTTCTCTCCAAACAGGACCTAGATTGGCAATACATGAACTGACACTAGAAAAGGGAATAGGTCTAAAGATTTCTGGGAGTGTCAACCCACTTATACTGGGCACAAGGCAATATACACACCACAAGTACTAAAAATAATATCACTATATATAAAATTGCTTTGTAGAATGTATAAATCTGGTTTTGAAAGTAAAAAGCTAACGTTTTTAAGCTTCCGGATTGTGTGGCCTACCTAATACATTTAATAATTATATACACAACCATGATCATCATCATTTCAGTCCTGTATAAATAATAAAAAAAAATATATATATATATATATATATATATATACACACCACACTATGTGAATCTGCCCTCCATAAGACAACCACCTGAAGGTTCTGTGAAATAAACAAACAATCTTCAGCAAAAACAGGAAGCAGGCAGGATTTCTTAAAAAACAGGGGTCAAATTTATTGACGTTTCGGGAGTAAATCTCCCCTTCCTCAGAACATAAAGTGTACAAACACACTGCACCTTAAATAAGCAAACAAATACACAAACACCTCCCACTTCCTGTTCAGAAAAAGCACCAACCTCTCACTACTTCCGGTTCAAAGTGCATGACCCGGAAGTACTTAAACCAAGTACTTCCGGTATGTGTTTACATTTCAGTGCCAATAATACTCTTTATTTGAAAACCCACACATTATCACATTGTGTACATACTGAGTGTTAATACATTGTGTCCGGAGGGTGGGGCTGTGTGCTAGTGTGGTCAGAGGGGAACTTGGGAGGTGACATGGATCATGATGTGGTTCATGCCATTCCCTAGTGTCTCTGCCCGAGACCTGCGGGTTGGATGACGGTCATTCACTGTACACACGGGGACAGCCTAGATATTCTCATCTATGACAACATTGAATTGCATTGGTGTTAAGACATAAGAGCAATCGGGTTTACGAATGACTTAAAGTATATGTAGCAGCATGTGAAAATTAATACTATTGTGTAATATGTAGAGTATGGTAGATAAATATACACATCGTGCGATAGAGACACATATAGATGTGTATTAGTGAAGATTTGGATATCCTATTTATAAGATATATGCTGACATTTGTTCCAATTTTCTAATGGGTTGTTTGTAAATTTTTCCTTGATCACTGTGGTTGCATTAGTGGCACAAAATTCCTATTATTTTCTATGAGTGGTGTGCTCGGTACCTGTTCAGGCTAGGATGAAGCAGATCAACACTACACAGCATGCTTGGCGCTATAATACATGTCACGTTAGTTACCGAAACCGGAAGGGACGTAACTTCCGGTGGCGGCCTCATGATACGCACGCTTAGGAAAACATGAGGGTATGTTTGGACACTGAGTGCGTGGTTTCTTACAAGGATTAAGACTATATAAACACGTGTATTAAGTTACAGAATGGCACTAGATTGAATTAAGGTATTAATTGTATGGGCGATACACTGTATGTTCACTACGATGCACCGGAAATGGTTGTTTAACTTCCGGAGTTTGATATAACATAATATGGATGAATATTTATAAGGGTGCATATGTTGGATTATAATTATAAGTGTTGATGACACAATGTATTAACACTCAGTATGTACACAATGAGATAATGTGTGGGTTTTCAAATAAAGAGTATTATTGGCACTGAAATGTAAACACATACCGGAAGTACTTGGTTTAAGCACTGCCGGGTCATGCACTTTGAACCTGAAGTAGTGAGAGGTTGGTGCTTTTTCTGAACAGGAAGTGGGAGGTGTTTGTGTATTTGTTTGTTTGCGTATTGAAGGTGCAGTGTGTTTGTACACTTTATGTTCTGAGGAAGGGGAGGTTTACTCCCCAAAACGTCAGTGTTTTTTGAAGAAATCTGCCTGGTTCCTGTTTTTGCTGAAGATTTTATATATATATATATATATATATATATATATATATATATATATATATATATATATATATATATAGTAATAAGTAGAAAGAAATCCATATATATATATTTTAATAGGCAGTTAGGCACCCTCACCTCAAGCAGCTGGGGAGGAAGACAATAGGGAAGTGGTTGTTAGAGCTTGTTGCTCGATAGCTAAGGTCTGTTCTGTGTACACAGATTAATAAGTGCATTGTGCCTTTGTCAATGTCACAACAAAACGGTTCTCGTTTTGTTGTGACATTGACAAAGGCACAATGCAGTGCCGAAACATTTGTCTTTTAACTTAAGGAAATAAATTTATATGTTTTAAGAAAAGCCCAGTGAGTGCCTGCTTTTTGGAAGTATTTGGATTTTGTGCTAGCAGTGCACCTTGGCATTACCTGTGGTATGATTGTGCAATCCAGTTTAAGACATTTTATATATTTATTTATTTATATTTAGGTTAATAGGCAGTTAGGCACCCTCATCTCAAGCAGCTGGAGAGGAAGACAATAGGGAAGTGGTTGTTAGAACTTGTTGCTCGATAGCTAAGGTCTGTTCTGTGTACACAGATTAATTTTAAGTCTGCTAAGCATGCATAACTTTGCTGCAACTCAAGCGAACAGCTCCACCTACTGGCTATTTTAATTAGTGCACTGCTTTTCAATAGTAGTCACATGACTGAAAAAATATAATGTGTATGTGTATGTGTGTGTGTGTGTATGTATGTATGTATGTATGTGTTAAAAAAAACAAAAAACTCAGGTTTCTGTGATGTAACAAAATGAGACAAAGATAAATCATTTCAGAACTTTTTCCACCTTTAATGTGACCTATAAACTGTACAACTCAATTGAAAAACAAACTGAAAAGTTTTAGGTAGAGGGAAGAAAAAATATAAAAATATAATATGGTTGCATAAGTGTGCACACCTTTAAACTAATACTTTGTTGAAGCATCTTTTGATTTTATTACAGCACTCAGTCTTTTTGGGTATGAGTCTATCAGCATGGTACATTTTGACTTGGCAAGATTTGCCCACTCTTCTTTGCAAAAACACTCCAAATCTGTCAGATTGCGAGGGCATCTCCTGTGCACAGCCCTCTTCAGATCACCCCACAGATTTTCAATCGGATTCAGGTCTGGGCCCTGGCTGGGCCATTCCAAAAACTTTAATCTTCTTCTGGTGAACCCATTACATTTGTTGATTTGGATGTATGCTTTGGGTCGTTGTCATGCTGAAAGATGAAGTTCCTCTTTATGTTCAGCTTTCTAGCAGAAGCCTGAAGGTTTTGTGCCAATATTGTCTGGTATTTGGAACTGTTCATTATTCCCTCTACCTTGACTAAGGCCCCAGTTCCAGCTGAAGAAAAACAGACCCAAAGCATGATGCTGCCACCACCATGATTCACTGTGGGTATGGTGTTCTTTTGGTGATGTGCAGTGTTGTTTTTGCGCCAAACATATCTTTTGGAATTATGGCTAAAAAGTTCAACCTTGGTTTCATCAGACCATAAAACCTTTTCCCACATGCTTTTGGGAGACTTCAGATGTGTTTTTGCAAAATGTAGCCTGGCTTGGATGTTTTTCTTCGTAAGAAAAGGCTTTCATCTTGCCACTCTACCCCTTAGCCCAGACATATGAAGATGACGTGAGATTGTTGTCACATGTACCACACAGCCAGTACTTGTCAGATATTCCTGCAGCTCCTTTAATGTTGCTGTAGGCCTCTTGGTAGCCTCCCAGACCAGTTGTCTTCTCATCTTTTCATCAATTTTGGAGGGACATCCAGTTCTTGGTAATGTCACTGTTGTGCCAAATTTTCTCCACTTGATGATGACTGTCTTCACTGTGTTACATGGTATATCTAATGCCTTGGAAATTCTTTTGTACCCTTCTCATGACTGATACCTATTAAAAATGAGAACCCTCTGATGCTTTGGAAGCTCTCTGTAGATTATGGCTTTTACTGTGGGATGCGACTAAGAAAATGTCAGGAAAGACCAACTAGAGCAGCTGAACTTTATTTGGGGTTAATCAGAGGCACTTTAAATGATGGCAGGTGTATATGGACTCCTATTTAACATGATTTTGAATGCGATTGCTTAATTCTGAACACAGCTACATCCCCAGTTATAAGTGCACACTTAAGAAACCACATTATTTTATTTATTTTTTTCTTCCCTCCACCTAAAAGATTTCAGTTTGTTTTTCAATTGAGTTGTACAGTTTATAGGTCACATTAAAAAGGTGGGAAAAGTTCTGAAATGATTTATCTTTGTCTCATTATTTTACATCACAGGAACCTGACATTTTAACAGGGGTGTGTAGACTTATACATATATATATATATATATATACATATATATATATACACATATATACATACATATATACATATATATACACATACATATATACATACATACACACACACATATATATATATATATATATATATACATACATACATATCTATGTGTGTGTATAAAAAAATAAAAAAATGTGTGTTTGTATATAGAGATAGATATACACACATATACACACATACACACATATACACACACACATATACAGTTGTGCTCATAAGTTTAAATACCCTGGCAGAATTTATGATTTCGTGGCCATTTTTCAGAGAATATGAATGATAACACAAAAACTTTTCTTTCACTCATGGTTAGAGTTTGGTTAAAGCCATTTATTATCAATCAACTGTGTTTACTCTTTTTAAATCATAATGATAACAGAAACTACCCAAATGACCCTGATCAAAAGTTTACATACCCTGGTGATTTTGACCTGATAAGATGCACACAAGTTGACACAAAGGGGTTTGAATGGCTATTAAAAAGGTAACCATCCTTATCTGTGATCTGTTTGCTTGTAATTAGTGTGTGTGTATAAAAGGTCAATGAGTTTCTGGACTCCTGACTGACCCTTGCATCTTTCATCCAGTGCTGCACTGACGTTTCTGGATTCTGAGTCATGGGGAAAGAAAAAACAGAATTTATGCTTACCTGATAAATTACTTTCTCCAACGGTGTGTCCGGTCCACGGTGTCATCCATTACTTGTGGGATATTCTCCTCCCCCACAGGGAAAGGCAAGGAGAGCACACAGCAAGAGCTGTCCATATAGTCCCTCCCAGGCTCCGCCCCCCAGTCATTCGACCGACGGTTAGGAGAAAAAAGGAGAAACTATAGGGTGCTGTGGTGACTGTAGTGTATAGAGAAATAAATTTTTCAAACCTGATTAAAAAACCAGGGCGGGCCGTGGACCGGACACACCGTTGGAGAAAGAAATTTATCAGGTAAGCATAAATTCTGTTTTCTCCAACATTGGTGTGTCCGGTCCACGGCATCATCCATTACTTGTGGGAAACAATACCAAAGCTTTAGGACACGGATGAAGGGAGGGAGCAAATCAGGTTACCTAAACAGAAGGCACCACGGCTTGCAAAACCTTTCTCACAAAAATAGCCTCTGAAGAAGCAAGAGTATCAAATTTGTAGAATTTGGCAAAAGTGTGCAGAGACGACCAAGTCGCTGCCTTACATATCTGATCAACAGAAGCCTCGTTCTTGAAGGCCCATGTAGAAGCCACAGCCCTAGTAGAGTGAGCTGTGATTCGTTCAGGAGGCTGCCGTCCGGCAGTCTCATAAGCCGATCGGATAATGCTTTTCAGCCAGAAAGAAAGAGAGGTAGCAGTAGCTTTTTGTCCTCTCCTCTTACCAGAATAAACGACAAACAAAGAAGAAGTTTGTCTGAATCCTTTGTTACTTCTAAATAGAACTTTAAAGCACGGACTACATCTAAATTGTGTAACAAACGTTCCTTCTTTGAAACTGGGTTCGGACACAAAGAAGAGACAACTATTTCCTGGTTAATATTCTTGTTGGAAACAACTTTTGGAAGAAAACCAGGCTTGGTACGCAAAACAACCTTATCTGAATGGAACACCAGATAGGGTGGATCACACTGCAAAGCAGATAATTCAGAAACTCTTCTAGCAGAAGCAACCAAAAACAGAACTTTCCAAGATAGTAACTTGATATCTATGGAATGTAAGGATTCAAATGGAACCCCTTGAAGAACTGAAAAAACTAAATTTAGACTCCAGGGAGGAGTCAAAGGTCTGTAAACAGGTTTGAGTCTGACCAAAGCCTGTACAAAAGCTTGTACATCTGGCACAGCTGCCAGTCGTTTGTGTAACAAGACAGATAAAGCAGAAATCTGTCCCTTTAGAGAACTCGCTGACAATCCCTTATCCAAACCTTCTTGGAGAAAAGAGAGGATCCCGGGAATTTTAATCCATGAGAATCCCTTGGATTCACACCAACAGATATATCTTTTCCATATTTTATGGTAAATCCTTCTAGTCACAGGTTTTCTGGCTTGGACCAGAGTATCTATCACTGAATCTGAAAACCCGCGCTTGGATAAAATCAAGCGTTCAATTTCCAAGCAGTCAGCTGGAGAGAAACTAGATTTGGATGTTCGAATAGACCTTGTACTAGAAGATCCTGTCTCAAAGGTAGCTTCCCTGGTGGAGCCAATGACATATTCACCAGGTCTGAATACCAAGTCCTGCGTGGTAACGCAGGAGCTATCAGAATCACTGAGGCCTTCTCCTGTTTGATCCTGGCTACAAGCCTGGGAAGGAGAGGGAACGGTGGAAACGCATAAGCTAGGTTGAACTACCAAGGCGTCACTAATGCATCCACTAGAGTCGCCTTGGGATCCCTGGATCTGGACCCGTAGCAAGGAACCTTGAAGTTCTGACGAGACGCCATCAGATCCATGTCTGGAATGCCCCATAATTGAGTCAACTGGGCAAAAACCTCCGGGTGGAGTTCCCACTCCCCCGGATGGAAAGTCTGACGACTCAGATAATCCGCCTCCCAGTTGTCTACTCCTGGGATGTGAATTGCAGATAGATGGCAGGAGTGATCCTCCGCCCATTTGATGATCTTGGATACCTCTCTCATCGCCAAGGAACTCTTTGTTCCTCCTTGATGGTTGATGTAAGCTACAGTCGTCATGTTGTCTGACTGGAATCTTATGAATCCGGCCTTCGCTAGTTGAGGCCAAGCCCGGAGAGCATTGAATATCACTCTCAGTTCCAGGATGTTTATCGGGAGAAGAGACTCTTCCCGAGACCATAGACCCTGAGCTTTCAGGGAATCCCAGACCGCGCCCCAGCCTAATAGACTGGTGTCGGTCGTGACAATGACCCACTCTGATCTGCGGAAACTCAGTCCCTGAGACAGGTGATCCTGTGACAACCACCAACGGAGTGAGTCTCTGGTCATCTGGTCTACTGGAATCTTTGGAGACAAGTCTGTATAGTCCCCATTCCACTGCTTGAGCATGCACAGTTGTAATGGTCTTAGATGAATTCGAGCAAAAGGAACTATGTCCATTGCTGCAACCATCAACCCTACTACTTCCATGCACTGAGCTATGGAAGGCTGCAGAATAGAGTGAAGAACTTGACAAGCGTTAGAAGCTTTGACTTTCTGACTTTTGTCAGGAAGATCTTCATTTCTGAAGAATCTATTATCGTTCCCAAGAAGGGAACTCTTGTCGACGGAGACAGGGAACTCTTTTCTACATTCACCTTCCACCCATGAGATCTGAGAAAGGCTAGAACAATGTCTGTATGAGCCTTTGCTTTGGAAAGAGACGACGTTTGGATTAGAATGTCGTCCAGATAAGGTGCCACTGCAATACTCCTTGGTCTTAGAACCGCTAGAAGGGACCCTAGCACCTTTGTGAAAATCCTTGGATGATCTTTGTGGATAGGAATATGTAGATACGCATCCTTTAAATCCACGGTAGTCATAAATTGACCCTCCTGGATTGTAGGTAAAATTGTTCGAATGGTTTCCATTTTGAACGATGGAACTCTGAGAAATTTGTTTAGAATTTTGAAATCCAGAATTGGTCTAAGTTCCCTCTTTTTTGGGAACTACAAACAGATTTGAGTAAAAACCCCTGACCTTGTTCCACAGTTGGAACTGGGTGTATCACTCCCATCTTTAACAGGTCTTCTACACAATGTAAGAATGCCTGTCTCTTTATTTGGTTTGAAGATAAGTGAGACATGTGGAACCTTCCCCTTGAAGGTAGTTCCTTGAATTCCAGAAGAAAACCCTGAGAGACTATTTCTAGTGCCCAGGGATCTAAACATCTCTTGCCCAAGCCTGAGCAAAGAGAGAGAGTCTGCCCCCTACAAGATCCGGTCCCGGATCGGGGGCTACCCCTTCATGCTGTTTTGGTAGCAGCAGCAGGCTTCTTGGCCTGTTTACCCTTGTTCCAGCCTTGCATTGATTTCCAAGCTGGTTTAGTCTGGGAAGCGTTACCCTCTTGTCTAGAGGCTGCCGAGTTGGAAGCCGGTCCGTTCCTGAAATTGCGAAAGGAACGAAAATTGGACTTATTCTTAGCCTTGAAAGGTTTATCTTGTGGGAGGGCATGGCCCTTTCCCCCAGAGATGTCTGAAATAATCTCTTTCAATTCTAGCCCAAAAAGGGTCTTACCCTTGAAAGGGATATTAAGCAATTTTGTCTTGGAAGATACATCCGCCGACCAAGACTTTAGCCAGAGCGCTCTGCGCGCCACAATTGTAAACCCTGAATTTTTAGCCGCTAACCTCGCTAACTGCAAAACGGCGTCCAAAATAAAGGAATTAGCTAACTTAAGTGCGTTAATTCTATCCATGACTTCCTCATACGGAGTCTCCCTACTGAGCGACTTTTCCAGTTCCTCGAACCAGAACCACGCCGCTGTAGTGACAGGAATAATGCACAAAATAGGTTGAAGGAGTTAACCTTGCTGTACAAAAATCTTTTTAAGCAAACCCTCCAATTTTTTATCCATAGGATCTTTGAAAGCACAATTGTCCTCAATAGGAATGGTCGTGCGCTTGGCTAGAGTAGAAACCGCCCCCTCGACCTTAGGGACTGTTTGCCATGTGTCCTTCCTGGGGTCGACCATAGGAAACAATTTCTTAAATATAGGAGGAGGGACAAAAGCTATGCCTGGCTTCTCACACTCCTTATACACTATGTCCGCCACCCGTTTAGGTATCGGAAAAGCATCAGGGTGCACCAGGACCTCAAGGAACCTGTCCATCTTGCACAATTTTTCTGGGATGACCAGATTGTCACAATCATCCAGAGTAGATAGCACCTCCTTAAGTAATGCGTGGAGATGCTCTAATTTAAATGTCACAACATCAGGTTCTGCCTGCTGAGAAATTCTTCCTATCAGAAATTTCCCCATCTGACAAACCCTCCCTCACTGCCACTTCAGACTGGTGTGAGGGTATGACAGAAAAATTATCATCAGCGCCCTCCTGCTCTACAGTGTTTAAAACAGAGCAATCGCGCTTTCTCTGAAATGCTGGCATTTTGGATAAAATATTAGCTATGGAATTATCCATTACTGCCGTCAATCGCTGCATAGTAACAAGCATTGGCGCGCTAGAAGTACTAGGGGTCGCCTGCGCGGGCATAACTGGTATAGACACAGAAGGAGATGATGTAGAACTATGTCTACTTCCTTCATCTGAGGAATCATCCTGGGCAACTTTACAATTTGTGACAGTACTGTCCTTACTTTGTTTGGACGCTATGGCACAATTATCACACATATTTGAAGGGGGAACCACATTGGCTACTATACATACAGAACATGATCTATCTGAAGGTACAGACATGTTAAACAGGCTTAAACTGGTTAATAAAGCACAAAAACCGTTTTAAAACAAAACTGTTACTGTCTCTTTAAATGTTAAACAGGGCACACTTTATTACTGAATATGTGAAAAACTATGAAGGAATTATCCAATCTTTACCAAATTTTCACCACGTCTTAATACATTCAAAGTATTGCACCCCAATTTTCAAGCTGTTAACCCTTAAAATGTTGAAACCGGAGCCGTTTACAATTTTAACCCCCTTACAGTCCCAGCCACAGCCTTTGCTGCGACTTCACCAATCCCAGGGGGGTATAAGATACCAAATGAAGCCTTCTAGGAACGTTTTTAGTGTATTCCAGACCCTCACACATGCAGCTGCATGTACTGTACTCAAAAGTAACTGCGCAATAATGGCACGAAAATGAGGCTCTGCCTACTACAGAGAAAGGCCCTTCCTGACTGGGAAGGTGTCATAAAAAGTGCCTGGTGCTAAAAACGTTCCCCAATGTTATAAAAGTGTGAAATTCAACTTCAAACTGCATATAATACTTATATAAAGCAATCGATTTAGCCCCTAAAAGTGTCTACCAGTTTATAGCCCATAATAAGCCCTTTATTCTGTTTGATTTTTGACTAAGAAAATGGCTTACCGATCCCCATGAGGGAAAAATGACAGCCTTCCAGCATTACACAGTCTTGTTAGAAAAATGGCTAGTCATACCTTGAGCAGAAAAGTCTGCAAACTGTTCCCCCCCAACTGAAGTTCTCTCATCTCAACAGTCCTGTGTGGGAACAGCAATTGATTTTAGTTACTGCTGCTAAAATCATACACCTCTTTTAAACAGAACTCTTCATCTCTTTCTGTTTCAGAGTAAATAGTACATACCAGCACTATTTTAAAATAACAAACTCTTGATAGAAGAATAAAAAAAAAAACTACAACTAAACACCACAAACTCCTCACCATCCCCGAGGAGATGCTACTTGTTCAGAGCGGCAAGGAGAATGACTGGGGGGGCGGAGCCTGGGAGGGACTATATGGACAGCTCTTGCTGTGTGCTCTCCTTGCCTTTCCCTGTGGGGGAGGAGAATATCCCACAAGTAATGGATGACGCCATGGACCGGACACACCAATGTTGGAGAAAAGAATTGTCAAAGGATCTGTGGGAAAAGGTATTTGAACTGTATAAAACAGGAAAGGGATATAAAGAGATATCCAAGGAATTGAGAATGCAAATCAGCAGTGTTCAAACTCTAATCAAGAAGTAGAAAATGAGGCGTTCTGTTTGATAACATACTGCATTCATCTTGCCATCAATTCTGACCAAATTTCCTGTGCCTTTGTAGCTCACACATCCCCAAAACATCAGCGATCCACCTCAGTGTTTCACAGTAGGAATGGTGTACCTTTCATCATAGGCCTTGTTGACTCCTCTCCAAATGTAGCGTTTATGGTTGTGACCAAAAAGCTCAATTTTGGTCTCATCACTCCAAATGACTTTGTGCCAGAAGGTTTGAGGCTTGTCTCTGTGCTGTTTGGCGTATTGTAAGCAGGATACTTTGTAGCATTTGCGTAGTAATGGCTTTCTTCTGGCAACTCGACAATGCAGCCCATCTTTCTTCAAGTGCCTCCTTATTGTGCATCTTGAAACAGCCACACCACATGTCCTGTATTTCACCTGAAGTTATTTGTGGGTTTGTCTTTGCATCCCGAACAATTTTCCTGGCAGTTGTGGCTGATATTTTAGTTGGTCTACCTGACCGTGATTTGGTTTCAACAGAACCCCTCATTTTCCACTTCTTTATTAGAGTTTGAACACTGCCGATATGCATTCTAAATTCCTTGGATATCTTTTTATATCCCTTTCCTGTTACAGTTCAACTACCTTTTCCAGCAGATCCTTTGACAATTCTTTTGCTTTCCCCATGACTCAGAATCCAGAATCGTCAGTGCAGCACTGGATGAAAGATGCAAGGGTCTGTCAGGAGTGCAGAAACTCATTGACCTTTTATACACACACACTAATTACAAGAAAACAGATCACAGTTGAGGATGGTTACCTTTAATAGCCATTCAAAGCCCTTTGCGTCAACTTGTGTGCATGTTATCAGGCCAAAATCACCAGGGTATGAAAACTTTTGATCAGGGTCATTTGAGTAGTTTCTGTTGTCATTATGATTTAAAAAGAGTAAACACAGTTGATTGATAATAAATGGCTTCAGCCAAACACTAACCATGAGTGAAAGAAAAGTTTTTGTGTTATCATTCATATTCTCTGAAAAATGGCCAAGAAATCATAAATTCTGCAAGGGTATGTAAACGTATGAGCACAACTGTGTATATATATATATATATATATATATATATATATATATATATATATATATATATATATACACACACACACACATACATACATACACACACACACATACATACACATGAGTAATGTTGAAAAGCACTTAACAGTTATTTTTGTGAAAAGACATGCACTTGTTTTTTCACCTGAAGTTGATCAGCCTGGTATTTCCTCCCAGCGTATGCATTTAAATGCTCAAACAAAACAATAAGGAATTGTTTCAAGTCCTTTTCTAAATGTGTTTTTGCCAGCTTCTCCAGAGGAATGAAGGGAGGGACAGAATGATGAACAATTCTCGGGGTCGGCTGCATAACCAAATCCAGGTTATATGTATCCAGGTATGTCCCTTCGTAGGCTGTGCTGATACAAATGCACACACCTTTCTTTGTCATCTTGCCACTGATACCTTGAATATGAAAAAAGCTGAAATAAATGGTTAAATATTGATCCTAGACTGCCTTGCAAAGTAAAAAATGT
The DNA here is from genome assembly GCF_027579735.1 of Bombina bombina. Classification (NCBI taxonomy): domain Eukaryota; kingdom Metazoa; phylum Chordata; class Amphibia; order Anura; family Bombinatoridae; genus Bombina; species Bombina bombina. Next base: position 76,575,674 of record NC_069502.1, read on the forward strand.
TGTACCTGTGCATATTAAGAGACAGTGAGCAGAAGTAGCAATGAGCATTTTTTTTTTTAAAGATAATATATAAATATTGCAGAACCGCACCTGCTCTAAATGTCTGTGGTGTATTCAATAGTTATAGATATATTAAATAAAAAATATGAAAACAAAATATGAGTTATGTTCAAATTCGTTGTTTACAGCTAGCAAGGTCTTGATGATCTACAGCTCTCCACCCTAACAAGTTGATCTTAGTACTGTATTGTGAGGTCCCTCAAAGAATTTTGTAAAAGGCAAACTTTACTTGTGAGCTGTTTAGGTAGCTATACAGGTTTCTGGATGTGAAGGAGGCACATGCATTACACAATAATGCTAAAAAGGTGAGGAGAGAACTGTTTGAGGAATGGATCAGGGAGGTGCCATATAATAAATTAAAAAAATAAATATTAAAAAACAAACGACTTTCCCTAAACCGCTTATTGGGAGACTGTCTGCCAGTACTTAAGATGGTGGTGACCAGTGGGGGGGTGAGCAAGGAAAGAGAGCTGTTTTGGGAGGGATCAGGGGGTGGGAATTGTCAGATGGGAGGGTAACCTCTATAACACAGCTAAAATTAACCTTACAAGCACCCTGATTAACCCCTTCACTGCCGGGAATTTTAGAAGAGTGGGGAGCAGCTGCAATTGGCGGCATTCTAATTACCAAAAAACAATGGCAAAGCCATGAATGCCTGCAATTTCTGAAAAAGGGGACCCAGAGAAGCTTTTACAACCATTTGTATTATGCCAGCAGTAGTTGTGTGTAAATAATTTCAGTGAGAACCCCAAAGTTTGAGAAAAAGTTAACAATTTTTTTTATAATATGATCGTATTTCCCGGCGAAACAGTCAAATTAAATATACCTAAATGGGCCTAGATCAACACCTTGGGTTGTCGAATAAAAAAAAAAAAAATAGATAAATTAAAAAAATAAAACAAGGCTGTATATCTGTTTAAATGGAGTTGTTGAAAATAATAAGCAATACCTGTCTCTGTATTTTGCAGTGCCTTGTGAGGTCTGAATGGGTTAATTTGTATGCGGGCATTATTAGTCAGGAGAGGCCAGTCTTGTTTAATGAGGCTATAAAATGTAGCTAGTTCTGAGTGTATGTCTGTTTATTTTTTCTAAATCTAATCTTTTTCTATCCTTGTTTAAATTCTTGCATTCCAGCTAGTATCAGTAAACAGTTAAGTTCCTGGTTATCTTGATAGGCCAAATATATGTATGTAAACCATAAATTAGTAAGCATTTAGAATATGCTTTCTTTGTAAACATAAGGAATGTCTCATAAAAAGTACACACTAGTTCATCCCTGACCTTTGCCCTTTTTCTTGATATATGGTCAAACACTCTAAAACCTACAATTCTGATGTGTAGAACTGTTATTTACTTATGATGTAACCATATTTGTTAAAACCCTTGCATTTTTTTTGCTAGCCAATCATAAACTGTAATAGCCTAGATGTGGAATGTATAAATACCTGGGAAGGGGACTGACCCCCATAGCCCCCCTCCACCCCCAGAGAAAACTTTGTATTGTTTCTCTCCATACTGCAGTGTGTAATCAATAAACAAACTCTTTTTAACCTGTCTTGGTCTGAAGAAGTTATTCAGTCCAAGGGGAGTATATCACCAAAAGAGTAATAGCAAAAATGCTGAAAAATCTCTGGTACTTTAGGCAAGTTTTTCTGTAAAATCCCCGGTCTATGGGTTAAAGGCCCATTATAGTAAAAAAAAAAATGCATGCTTTAATCTGTTAGAGCGTGTCTTTTTAAGACATCGACCCTAGACTACTGCGTGTTTAACCACCACAAACACACAGTAGTTATACTGCTCTGGACTTTGTGTTTGCAGGGGTTAAACACACAGTAATATTTTGCAGCTAAGCACTATAATGTAAATCATTTAGAATTTTTTAAATCGTCTAATAATTACATACTTGACTACAGGTTCTAATGATGCCTCGCAGGCCGATGCCTAAAACAAAGCAATATTTTCCTGGCCTCTGGAATCATAAATAACAGTTACTTTTCTTTGCTGATAAAAGTTTATATTTTAAACATAATAGTGTTTTGCCGTCTCTTTTTTGGCTTGTGGAGCAAGTCTCTATATACCAACAGAACTGGGACAGCCAGTGATCAATACGGAAATTGGGATGTTATTGGATGTTTGGAGTTTCAAAATCAGTTTAAACAGCTTTAACTTAAGGGGACATGAAATCCAACATGTCACTCATGATTCAGACAGAGAATATATTTTTAAACAACTTAATACTTAATTGTCTTGGTATCCATTGTTGAAAATCAAACCTAAGTAGGTTCAGGTGCTCTTCCTATTTGTGTAGGTTGATTTCCCTTTTAGGCTCCTATTAGATGTGCATTACCTGTCAGCCAATACGCCTCCAGAATCCCCTTCACTTCTGCCAGTCTCATCTCTAGAGCCGCCTTCTGGGCACCCTCAGCTACATCTTCAGGATCTGGGATAACCTCTTCTTCCACTTTCAGTGCCAGGAGCTGCATTATGTCACAGTGGGAGGACAAAAAGCAATTTTAGAGTAACAGATTATGTGTTAAAATGGTTCACTGCAACATTTAGAATTCTAATTTCATTAAACAAATGCCATATAAAACCATTTGTATTATTAAAAGGGGATCCTATCAACAAGATACAGGGACACTCAGGTCAAATAAAATTTTCATGATTCAGATACAGCATGTAATTTTAAACAACTTTCCAATTTACTTCCATTAAAAAAAATGAGCAGTCTTTTATGTTTACACTTTTTGAGTCACCAGCTCCTACTGAGCATGTGCAAAAATTCACAGACTTGAGCATGCACAAATGGCCCAAATGCAGAAATTTGTGTTATGATTGTTTTTTTTTGTTTTGTTTTTTTTTGCATTATTTAAAAAGGTACAAAACCGTTTATCCAAACGGTTTGGAAATGTAAAGGGTTTTGGTTTCAGAATATCTGTAAAATGTGACAGCTCGGAGAGGGGACCAAGTTTACACAAGGATATCTTAATTTATTTAGGATATATATAGAGAGAGATAGAGAGAGATAGAGAGAGAGATAGAGAGAGAGATAGAGAGAGAGATAGAGAGAGAGATAGAGATAGAGAGAGAGAGAGAGATAGAGAGAGAGATAGAGAGAGATAGAGAGAGATAGAGAGAGATAGAGAGAGAGAGAGATAGAGAGATAGAGAGAGAGAGAGATAGAGAGAGATAGAGAGAGATAGAGAGAGAGATAGAGATAGAGAGAGATAGAGAGAGAGATAGAGAGAGATAGAGAGAGATAGAGAGAGATAGAGAGAGAGAGAGATAGAGAGAGATAGAGAGAGATAGAGAGAGATAGAGAGATAGAGAGATAGAGAGATAGAGAGAGAGAGAGAGAGAGAGAGATAGAGATAGATATATATATATATAGAGATATATATATTTATATTATAAAATACAGCTTAAACTTGCAACCTAAAGGTAGTTTTAGGTTGTTAGTACTGTTGTATACAACATAGTACCATCAGAAAGATTATTGTTTTAAATAAATATAGGACTAGCATTTGTATTTTAGAACACAAAAAAAAAATGCAACAATTAGCACTAAACAAAAAAGCAAGCCTAGAAGCCTTGTTAGATGCTACTTGCAAGACCCAAGGGAACTAGGATGTCATGGGAGACCAAGAATGTGAATTTAACGTAAATTGATGTAATGATATTTTGAGCAGCGATTGGAAATATTTAATACTAACTAATTTTAGCTGGGTGGTCTGTAAAATCAGCCAGGTGGTGTGCCCATTAAAAAGGCCCTGGGGAGAACACGGATTATGTTTATTAATGAGGGTCTGATATTAAAAACCTTGCCAGCTTGGAGAGAAATCACACAAAATCTTTGGGAATTTTTCTAGAACCTTGTATTGTAATGTAGGAGTCTCTGTTTCACTATATAGCAACAAACATTTCTCAAGTTAGAATTTGTGTTTCTAAATATTTTTTTTTAAAGGCCTTGCCATACAGACGAGGCTTCTTAGATCACCTCACCTGAGTGGTGAGATTTTGAATATCAGGCCCTGAGAAAGTGAGACGAAAGCAATACAGTAAAGCACTGAATGAAAGGTCAGTATTATTTTGCATCTTCTACATACACAGCATTTAGAAATATGATTCTTGTAACATACAAGTTTATGATATGTAAAATGGGTATAGCAGTAATCACAAAGAATGGGCTGAACAAACGTCTTTGGGAGTGTCTGAACTCTCAAAGCTTTGCATATTCAGAAATCCCTTTACCTCTACATATCTATCTAAGGAATGCTACGTTTCAGAGGTTGTGTCAAAATGTGATAGAAACCGTCTAAACAAACTGCAAAAGCTAGTGTACACCAAGCTACAGTTACATTCCATGTAAATACAATTAAAGCAGAATTTGTATCAGTTGTGCCTTCATATCAAGACTTGGGACCCAATTCTAAAAACTTTGCTAGGTGAGACCCACACCAACACTCGCAGGGGCTGCCCTCGGGGGAATTCTATCAAAAAGGGGTTGTGTCAGTGAGTTGCAAGATGCCTCCCATAGAAAGTAATGGAGCTCGCTGGAAAGGGAAACTTCACTAGGGACAGAATGCATTTTACAAATTAAATATTGCAGTCAATACCAATGAGATTACTCTGCTTTTTAGTGCATAGTATCTTACAATCGGCTCTATTTTTGTATACATGTTTTAGGGCAATTAGTCATTCCATTATTTTGACACAATCTTGCCACCTTTAAATTTGCGAGAAACAACAGCAAGATCTGCAGGAGGAAAAGGTTTAGATAATACGCCAGACCTGGAGAAGAAATTTCAGCTACACCAATAGAATGCCCCTGTTCAGCCCACTAGCAGAGGCTGGGGAAACTGATTTTACAATAAGAAAATACTCTTTGAATTTTGTACTACAAGTATGAATTTCATTTATTTGCATGTACAGGGTAGTAGTATTATGATTTCTGCTGGTTCCTGCACAATTTCAATATGAATTTTAATAAAAAAGAAAAAATATGTTTAAAGAACAATTTCAGTACGATTTTTAATGTGATTAAACAATTTTGTACTTTGTATTTTTATTTCAATACTTAATTTATTTGTTTTATACGATTTTTAAATTATGATTTTTTTTTTGTCCAATTGCAATGCATCACCTTGACATACTGCAAGAAACGCTGATCAAGATAAAAACTGCCTTTATACTATAAAACCTGTCTTCAGGCCTCCCTAACAGGACACATTTTGAGGATATCTGAACTGGAGCAAAATATAGCCACCAATAAGCAAGCTCTATCCATGGTGCTGAACCTAAAATGGGACGTTCCTTATCTTTACATTCCTGCTTTTAAATAAAGATAGCAAGAGTACAAAGAAAAAATGAAAATATGAGTAAATTAGAAAGTTGCTTAAAATTGCATGTTTTATCTGAATCATGAAAGAAAAAAAAATGGGTTTAGTGTCCCTTTAATAAAGCCACTCCTTACCACCTGCCACTATACTACACATTGCCCCCCCTCTACTACAAAACCTAACCCCAGGGTGCATGTATAATAATAGAGTGCAGTATTGCAGCAGATGACTATGTATACACACTCAGGAAGTACAGAAGTGTCTGCGCACTAGCCACCTACTATACTACACATTGCCCCCCCTCTACTACAAAACCTAACCCCAGGGTGCATGTATAATAATAGAGTGCAGTATTGCAGCAGATGACTATGTATACACACTCAGGAAGTACAGAAGTGTCTGCGCACTCGCCACCTACTATACTACACATTGCCCCCCCTCTACTACAAAACCTAACCCCAGGGTGCATGTATAATAATAGAGTGCAGTATTGCAGCAGATGACTATGTATACACACTCAGGAAGTACAGAAGTGTCTGCGCACTTATACTACACATTGGAAGCCCCAAATAGATTTAAATGAACACAAAACAAAAAGTTCAATTACATTTTTTTACTTTACTGTCCCTTTACCACACAATTTGAAAACTATTCTGAACCTCATATGATCTGAAATATAAGGTTACGTTATGAAAAATCCAATTAAGGGGTTTGGGGCAAGGGGGGGGATTTGTGGGATGCGTGTTAGATAGTAATTAGAGATTGAGCACAGTTCTTTAATGGTTTCTGCCCTTTTGTGACAAACAGCAACTAACCTGTTGTTTCTGTTGTGAAACTTTCGCCTTGAGTTCATCCCTTTGTAGCCGTAGTTTCAAAATGGTCTCCCTCATCTTGTCAAGTGCTTCATGTTCTTGCCGTTTCTGCTCTTGTTTCACGGATAAATTATGTGACAATGACTCCAGCTGTTCTAGATGGGATAATACTCCTTTGATATAAAAAGTAAATAGAGAAAGGTCTTAGATAATTAAATATATCTTCCACATGAAATAAGCAGTTTGTATAAAACGGAAAACTTGAGCATCACCTTCTCTAAATCGTGTCTGGACTTCCTCCATGTGTGCGGCTTTTGTTTGTGTGTTTATTATTCACAAGTCATCTTCTCTGCTGCTGGAAGCCAATGTGCTATAAAAAATGGATACACAAAACACGCAATGTAGTAGAGCTATGTCAGACTACATCCTCACTAACAAATAAGTATTAGAATTCCTGAAATGACAGTTAAAAACAAGTACAAACAGATCCTATATACCTCTTTACCCTAAATCTGGGGTAACAAGTATCCAGAAACAAAATATTTATAGGACGTTCATAAAATAAATATTACTTAATCATTAATATAAACAATCCTGGATGGAACCCCAGATGATACAATTGAAACACATAAAAAACAACATGTAATAAATCAATAGATAAGTCACATCTACTAAAAAATAATATATAGTGCCGGCACTACAGTCTCTATGTAATGTTCTAGGGTATAGAAAAAACAAGTCCCAGATGGTTATTTTCAAAAGACTCCACAGAAAGAAGCAGAGATCATTACAATCAGTGATTTTTCTATAGACCTGTAAGTTATCTACTGAAAAAAACTGTAAAAATAACAGCCTCAAATGGTGCAATAAAATACAATAGTGTTCTGGGAAAACGGCGAACTTGTGAAATTAGCAAACCACGTCACTTTCTGTAACGAGGCATCAGCTGTTTCACAAATTTTGGCCGTAATGTGAATGCGTTGCAGCGTCATTACATTCTTGCCCGCACACAAAACTGTTTGCTTGCCCGCTTTGCCATACAATCATACACATCCCCTTTACAGTGACATTAAACAAATGAAATAGAAACATATTTTATATAAAAACAACTTATTTTATTTTTCAAAACTGTTTGCTTGGTCATAGATAGTTTTACTATAATAAGTGGACAGGAGCTCCGTTTTAATGTCTCTGTAAAGGGGATGCGTATAATTGTATGGCAAAGCGGGTGAAGTATTGACAGGATTCAAAATTGCGCGCATGCGCTGTACAAAGGGTCCAGGAATTTCATGGGTCTCGAAAGTGTAGCAATGACGTGTGCGGGCAGGAATGTAATGACGCTGCAATGCATGCGCATTATGGCCAAAATTTGTGAAACAGCTGATATGCCACGTCACAGGAAGTTACGTGGTTCGCTAATTTCACAAGTTTGCCGTTTTCCCAGAACACCACCACTATTTTTTTTTTTTTTTAGATAGATGTGACCTATATATTGATTTATTACATATTGTGTTTTACTTTTTTTTTTTTTTTTTTTAATATGTTTTAATTGTATTATCTGGAATTCCATCCAGGATTGTTTATGATAATTAATAAATAATACTCTTCAGTAATTAAGCATTCTTTTATGCATCTCCTGTACACATTTACTTCCTCACTAACATCTTAGAAGGGCTTTAGTTTGTTTTAATCTACAAAATATATTACAGATAGCAGCTAGTGTGTGGAGTGACATGAGTAAGAGGGGCTGAAAGTCAGGGATAAATAGGACTTAGTTAGACTAAAAAAAAAAACAAATAACTGGAAAAATCAATGCCCTTACATATCTACGGTCATATTCAGGCCACTAAAATGTATAGCAGAGTTTGGCAAAGTCCATAAAACTCACATTTTTTCTCTCTCATTGTTCAGATAGAGCATACTATTTAAATCAACTTTCCAATTTACTTCTATTACAAAGTTAGCTTTATTCTCATTGTATCCTTTGTTGTAGGAGCAACAATGCACTACTGGGAGTAAGCTGAACACCGGTTGAGCCAATGACAAGAGGTATATATATGTAGCCATCAATCAGCAGCTAGCTCCAAGTAGTTCATTGCAGTTCCTGAGCCTCTTTAGGACACTTAAAAACATATGTGTGTAAACAATGGCTGTATAGAATATAGTAATGATAAAGGATTACTAACTTTTACTATTTTTAGTATAAAGAAACCACATATAATAAGTATGACGTATAAAGTAAAACTTACTGACCTATAAAATGTTGAAAAACGAAGCTGCATAACGTTAGATAAAGCATCTTTATTTTTGGACGATTACGTCATAATATCCAGCCCCCAATTTTCGGCACTACGTATTTGAAAACTCTAACCAATCATATTTTGTGTTTATGCATATCATTATCAGACTAATTAGTCCTCATTCGCATAAAATCTAACGAAATAGCGCATGCGCATTTTCAACTATTACAGCCGAAATTACCCTCAGCTAGATTGAAATTCCAGGCAGTCTTTCAGGGAGTGACGTTGTGCAATCTTGCGCATGCGCAGAGCGAATTTTAGGCGCCATATTCCAACCTGAGCTGTCAGTCAGGATTGGACAGGAGCAAAGGATACCCACAAAGTGGGTTTGGAAAGTAAGAAATGTATAAAAGAAGATTCCGGCTATACGGTAAACATATCATAATGAGATGCTATTGAGAACATGCTTACTTAGGGTAGTTAGATCATAACCTGCATAGTTAAATTTTGCTAACAGTGTCCCTTTAAAGGAACCTAAATCCTAATAAATAAAATTACTTTAACACTGATTATTTTTCACAAAGTCATTGTTTGAGAATGTCACTTTACATGTCCATAACTGTCCCCAGCAAAATATTAGATAAGGAAAACCTAAGTTTTAACATGGTGGTGCCCATTATTTTATAGAAACTAAAACATCACATTTATTTATTCAATATGTTAATAGTTTAAAAAAAACAACTTTATTATCAGGTTAATCTTTGCTCAACTCTTTCATGTCGGGTGCAAGTGATTAAACACTTGCTATAAAAATTAAATCTACAGGACGCACCATACGGTAGGAAGTTTCATGACGTCCTAACAGCGTTAAACCACAGCACTGTTAGGATGGCATAGAATGTCTTAAAGGCATGAATGGATTAAAAATGCTATATCAGGCTAATCTTTGCTTTAAATACATCATATCTAGTGTATATTAAAAAAAACTTTATTATTATCAGGCTAATACTTGTTTTGAATACATCATTATATCTATTTAATAATCTCCCTATACTTAGTCACAGTATATATGTTTTCAGCGACTATAAATAAAACAAATCTGTTAGAGGGGACATACTAAAAGGAATGACAAGGGTAAATGACAAAATGTAATGCCCATAGACTTTATGAGATGTAAAGATAAAAGTGCTATAGAAACAAAACTGTGAGACTATCACATAGATATTTACCAGATATGTACCCCAAATGTCTATGCGCCTTACATTTTGCCATTCCTTTTAGTACATCCCTATTCTAGTAATGGTTGGTGACACACGGAAATATCACTTTAACCTGGCAGTGGCATTTACAACAGCAGATAATGAAACCAAAGGATAAACGGGTATCTGCCTCACCTTAACTAACGTTTAAGACTCCCGCCCAAAATGTATCTCTCACGGAAATACTAAGAGCGTTAGACAGTTGCTAGGCAACGTGACGCCATGAAACAGGAAGAGGGGTCGTAAACCAAAGTGTTTCACGACGTTCTCTAGATTCGTCCAATAATCGATCTCTGATGCAAACACGTTATGAATAACGTTCAAAACGTTCTCTGTGATTGGTTGTATTTTTTTGGTTACGTTATTGATTGCCAACTAGTAAAGATGGCCGCGGCGTTGGTACAGTATGTGGTGCTTCGTGGGGACCTGCGTTCCGGGATGGGGTGGCCACTAGGAGCCTTGGTGGCTCAGGCTTGTCACGCTGCCACGGCTGTCATTCACTTGTATTATCAGCACCCGCACACCCAGGCCTACCTGCAGGAGCTGGGGAGCATGCACAAGGTGGTGCTGGAGGTGAGCTGGCTCGCCTCTGCCTTTTGCAATTATTTCTCTGTTCAACCATATGCTCTTATGGCTAGACCCGTATAAAGAGATGCAGTATAGGAACATCAATGAGTCCGCTTCATTACCATTTAATATCTATCGTAAATGAGCAATGTATGGGACAGTATATAGACACTTCAGTAATAATATGTCAATTATATTTTATGCTTTGTAAAAAACCTAAGTTTAGATCCTTGTTAAAACAGAAAGCTGAGGATGCCCCGGTAGTGTGTGTGTGAGTATATATATATATATATATATATATATATATATATATATATATATACAGGTAGCCCTCAGTTTATGCCGGGTTAGGTTCCAGAAGGAATGGTTGTAAATTGAAACCCAGTTTATAATGTAAGTCAATGGGAAGTGAGGGAGTTAGGTTCCAGGCCCCTCTCAAAATTGTCATAAGTGACACCTAATACATTATTTTTAAAGCTTTGAAATGAAGACTTTAAATGCTAAACAGTATTATAAACCTAATAAAATAATCACACAACACAGAATATATAATTAAACTAAGTTAAATGAACAAAAACATTTGCTAAACAGCATTATAAACCTAATAAAATAATCACACAACACAGACTTAACTTGCATTTTTCTGCAAACAGATCTTTCTATGCATTCCAATCTGAACTGATTTATAGACAGGAAGATCTTGTGCCTTTGAAATCTGCTCCATAGCTCAGGTCTGGTTAAACGGATTAATTTCAGCTTGCTTGGCTTTGCTGCAACAAAAACGGACAGCTCCACCTACTGGCTATTTTAATAAATGCACTGCTTCTCAATGCTTTTCAGTAGCAGTCACATGACTGGAAAAAAGGTTGTTATTCTGAAACGGTGTAAAACGAAGGTCACCTGTATGTGTATATATATATATATATATATATATATATTTATTTGAACTGTATCTTTGGTCCCTGGCAACACTTTTAAAACTGTAGCTACCAGAACCTGCAGTCACAATTTATCAAGCTGCGGTCATCAGACCGCTGCTTCCCTACCTTGTTCTCCTGTTAGGTGGAGAATCGGTATTTATATGCAACTAGAACCTAGGTTCTTTACTGCTCCTGAGCTTACCAAGATAAACCTTTCAGCAAAGGATAACAAGAGAAGGAAGCAAATTAAATAATAGAAGTAAATTACAAAGTTGTTTAAAATGGTATGCTCTGTCTAAATCATGAATGTCTAATTATGACTTTACTGCCCCTTTAAAGGGACAGTCTAGACCAGAATTTTTGTTTTAAAAGATAGATAATCCCTTTATTACCCATTCCCCAGTCTTGCATAACCAACACGTTTATATTTATATACTTTTTACCTCTGTGATTGCCTTGTATCTAAGCCTCTGCAGACTCTCCCCTTATCTCAGTGCTTTTGACAGACATGCAGTTTAGCCAATAAGTGCAGACTCCTAAATAACTCCACGGGAGTGAGCGCAATGTTTATCTATATGACACACAAGAACTAGTACTGTCTAACTGTAAAAAACTTTCACAGCTAGGGGGCGGTTTTCAACGGTTTAGAAATCAGTTTGAGCTGACCTGGATTTAGCTTTTCAAAAATACCACCAAGGAAACAAAGCAAATTTAATGATAAAAGTAAATTGGAAAGTTGTATACAATTGCATGCTCTATCTGAATCATGAAAGTTTAATTTTGACAAGACTGTCCCTTTAAGGAGGCTTTGTGTGTTTATGAAAAGTTATTAATGCAAATAAAACTGATAGCCCTGCAAGCACAACCCATTGGTTGTGGTTTCAAAGAGCAAAACTAGCTAGTTCATATTCAAAAACAAACCTAAAGGAGCAATTTGCCATTAATTTAATACTTTTCAGCTAGAATAACAATTCATTGGAAACCCATTAAGGGGAATCCTGTTTTATAGAACACTGTTCATAAGCGAGGTAGGTCAGTCCAGCCCTGTTATGTGAGATATTAAATTACATTTGAGGGCTCAATGCAGAAGGAAGCTGCACTGTTTGCATGGATAACCTTTGCAAGGATGTGGCGAGCCATTTTTACTATACTGTGCATCAGTTTTTTCCATTTATGCTACTAAAATATATATTAGTCATATTCATCATTATTATTTTATGTAGCAAGATAGTGTTACAAGAACTGCTCTTTTTTCTGACATGGTTATTTCCCCTGTTTATTATGCTTGCACATTACCCCAGAGACAGAACCTTTTTTTTCCCACTTTCTGCGATGAGATTTTTTTAATGGAAACATTTTCTGCAGGTTATTTTTAAATAAAACTCAATTTTAAATTGGGCAGTAACGCTAAAGCACCAGTTCAGTTGCAATGTGTTGATTAACTGGAGAATAAAGCAATTGTAAAAGTTTTATAATATATTGCAGCAGTTGAAAATTGGATTGCAAATTAGCTGCAGACAAAAAAAATATTAATTGTAAAATGTCTCTTGAATAAATTTATTTTTCTCTTGTTCCAACATAGAAATGTAGTAATAAAAAGTTGCATTGCTCATAAGAATGTCATTTAGAAAACACAGCTTTGCAGACTGGGAAAAGTTAGGGGGCTGTGAGCCAGTCAATACTGCATATCTGACTTTTCACTTCAAACAGCACTTTGCTGTGGATGCGCTGTGTTAAGGGAAACTTATACAGTGCTGCCAGAGCAAAGCTCTTTTTGAAGTGATCAACCTGATGTGGAGCAGCGCTGCAAAGTTAAAGCAGTAACAGTTCCTGCATGTGTGCTGTTCTTTCTGCAGACATACTGCATTTTCTGCGATGACATCTCAGATCACATGTTCTGCCTTGGGGCTCACTACCTCACCATATTTTACTTCAGCAGGAGATGGGCATCTTATGTTTGCACAGAAGCAATCCTTTTTATTTCTCTAGGTTGTCTACATTTCAGTAGAAATTTGTATTTTATTTTGTTTTCAGTCTAAATCCATTACAAATTGAGACGGACACAAATACAGTACTCATTCCTTGGATATTTCATAATGTATACATTACTGACAAGAACATTATTTTACCTCTCAGCTGCCTGTCACACGCACACATCACTGATTCAATCTCTTAATTGCCCATTTACCTTTGTGTTTATCATGTGTGTTGTGCCACCTCTGTCATACATTATAGTAGATGAACTATAATAGTAACATCCACAGACTACTAGACAGTGCTCCATGTTAGGGGGTGCTCTAACACAGCTACGTGATAGGAAGACCAGACCTTGTACAATACTAATGACCTCATATTCTTGTTTTTATGCATGAAAAATCAGTAGAGATTCTCAACCAGTATAGGGCTGCAACTAACGATTATTTTCATAATTGATTAATTGGCCGATTATTTTTTCGATTAATCTGATAAAAAGAGAATCAATAATAGTTTTCTATGTTATAAATAAAATCCACATAAGGAGTGTTACAAATGTAAACTTCAGACTAAAACTTTACATTAAGACAAACGTTTCTTCAATTTTTAAGCAGCAGAGCACAGTTTTATAATTAAACAAAACAAAACCCCAAACTGTTTGAAAAGAGGTAGAACTATAAAAGTTAGCCTATCACTGTTAATAACATTCTGTTATTCACTCTTTCAGAAACTTTGCATTGAAATGCAAAAATCTCAACATGCCCACATGCTTCTGGCTAAGGCTGGTTCTCTGTTTGCAGCATATTTCCTGCAGCAGAGAAAAGGCTGTTGAGGTGTATAAGTAGGGTTTGGCCAATTTCACCAAAGTGGGATATTTATCTTTGTTAGCTCTTCACCAATGCTAAGTGTTTTCTACCTTGGCAAGGGGCCTCTCAATAAAGTAACCCTTGACTTCATTCTAACATAAAAATATCTTGAATATCTATATGCAATGGTAAATAACCAGCTATAAGGTTAGGGTTAATATCTAGTCTGGTCTAAAAATAACGAATATATACTTATAAAGGTTGAAAAACCAACTAATCGATTATGAGATTCGTTGACGACTATTTTCATTATCGATTATGACGATTAGTTGTTGCCGCTCTAAACCAGTACATAGTACCTCAAAGCATTTTTATTATTACACTTTATTTTTTCCCCCTCTGCTTTAAATTAAGTGGGTCGGCCAGAAGTTGTAAATATCACCAAAATCATTGAGCATATGGAGCGTTAATCCTTTTAAACACCTTGAGATATTTATATAAAATGTTTAGTTATGAACAAATTTGCATTATATTTTCAATATGTTGCCCCCTTTTTATGTAGTTCTAAAAACTGAGGATTTTCTAATTCTCAGAACTTGAAATGCACCTTACTGACTTCTCAAGGCTAACTCTGCTACAATATATTTCTGTAATTGGCTTTATTAAATAACAACTGCAAAACAATGCATTTTATACCAACTTTGACAGTGGCTTGCCCACATTGGCTCCTCCAAATAAGGCAAATGGTGGGTGGAGTCTGGCTAATAAAAAAACTAAATGCAGCAAACGTGTTAATGCATTGAGAAAAAAGTCACAATTGCATATGTTCATTTTATGTACTTTTAAGCTTAAAGGGACACTGAACCTAATTTTTATTTCTTTCATGATTCAGATAGAGCATGAATTTTTAAGCAACTTTCTAAATTATCAATTTTTCTTCGTTCTCTTGCTATCTTTATTTTAAAAGCAGGAATGTAAATCTTAGCAGCCAGCCCATTTTAGGTTCAGCACCATGGATAGGGCTTGCTTATTGGAGGCTTACATTTACCCACCAATAAGCAAGCATAACCCAGGTTCTCAACCAAAAATGGGGACGGCTCCTATGCATCACATTCCTGCTTTTTAACTAAAGATAGCAAGAGAACGAAGAAAAATTTGATAATAGGAGTAAATTAGAAAGTTGCTTAAAATTGCTGCTCTGTCTGAATCATGAAAGAAAAAATTGGGGCTTAGTGTCCCTTTTTAAAGGGACATTCTGGTCAAACTTGAAATGCAAATAGACCAATTGCATCTTTTGAATAGAAACATACTTACAATATACATATATTGGCAAACGTTATCACTGTTTTAGTGTTAGCATTTTTTTTCTCTGCACAATGCACATGAAGCATACACAGATATTCTCAGCGCACCAGAATTTTAAATACTGCAGCTGCTCAGAGCGTCAGTGGAGCTTGTAACGTGTGCAATAATGCAAATGGAGTCATTACCAGACACAAGCACCTTAGCCTTTCTGGGCAAATGCTGTATTTAAAATGCTGGTGCACAGAGCATACTTAAAGGGCCACTGTAAGTAAATATTTTCTATGCCTGTTACTAACTAACTACCCCAAATACGCTTTTTATCAATAGCATTTCATTAACATATCTCTACCGTATATCAGAAATCTTGTCTGCAAATTTAATTGTTTTCCAAACCCACTCTGTGGGTATCCTTTGCTCTGTACCAATCCGTTTACAATACCTAGGTTTCAAAATGGCGCTTTAAACACAAAGTTATTGGTTTAAGTATTTTGAACACTCAGTGCTGAAAATAGTGGGCAGGATAACTTGACATCATCGGCGAATAAAAAATATAACTTTTAGAACGTTATGAAACTTCGTTTTGGAGAAAATATAGGTCAGTAGGTTTTAATTAATGTTTATTAACTTTAATATGTTAGTTGTTTAGCTTAAATATTATAACAGAAAGTAATCCTTTAAGTACACTCTTGAAAAAGCTATAACTTTTATTAGAAGCATTTTTGCTAATACATTTACATGGCAAAAATACTTCTATTTAAAACTGAAATGCATCCGTGTGTATTGCAGTTTTGGCTGGGATGTACTTTTAAGCCATTATTTAAACTGAAGTGTTGGATTAGGGGGGTGTAACTTTATGTTGTAATTCACTAATGTTAATTTGTTCTGTCTAGGTTTCCGATGAAGCAACATTGACCACCCTAGCGGAAACTTTGAAACAAGCAAACATAGATCACAAACTGTGGATTGAGCAGCCAGAGAACATACCAACTTGTATTGCTATTAGGCCGTATCCCAAGGAGGAGGTGCACAAATACCTTAAAAAATTCAAGTTGCTTAAGTGACTGCTGCTGCTGTCTGCAGGTGTAATTGGTTTCCTTGCTGAGAGAACATTCATCGTCTGCTACTCTGTGCCAGCAATAGGGGAGCCGGCGTTAGTGCTTGGTGACTGAGCTGTGACAATATTGTATGGGTCGTTCCAGTCTGTGCCCTCCTTGCTGATCACATACGAGGCTGGATGGAAACTAACAGTTGCTTTGTTTTTTTGAAGGACATTTACGTTTTCAGTATAAAAAAAAAACGTTTTTAGTCAGAAGGAAGCTCTTAAAGGGGCGTGTGACTCTGTAAAGTGTGTATAATAATGGTTTAATTTAAAAAAATATATATTGGTAAAGGAATCATCTGGGGGTACAAGAACTGTCTGGAATATATTCATATAACAAAGAAATGGAAGAGTCACTATTTTAATCCATTTTAAAAGGATATAACATTCAAAACATCCATGTGAAAGGGTACTAAATGTGATAACATATATTTCTTCTTAGGTGAAGTTTTAAAGGGTTATTATACTGGGACAATGACACTAATTTGTTTGAGCATGTCATTTTAGCACTAGCTAAAGGGGTTAAACACAATTAAGGGATAGAAAGGTCAAAACTGATATGTGGATTTAAATTTAAAATAAAATCATGTTTGCAATGTACTTCTATTAGCACAAATGCTTATAGTAAGTTATTACTTTCTTTTTTTTTTAGCTGCATATGCACATATGCTGTGAGTGCCCTGTGCACTAGCATTCAAACACCGTGCCTTCTCAAAGTCAGCAGTGGAATGTATGATATAAATGAAATCTTCACCGACGCAATACACACCAGCCTGGTCCCTCTAGTCATACATAGCATATGTCCATAGGCCACTGAAATAGTAATAACTTTTACTAGAAGCAATTTAGCTAATTGTATATTGCAAACAATGCATTCATGCACATTTCCATTTTGACCTTTGTATCCCTTTAAAGAACTGCTCAGGAACCTCAGAGAACTGCTGGTGAGCATATCGGCAGTTGCACAGCTTGGTCATACAAGTACCACTGCAGAGTGGGTCACTGGCTGTGGCCCCTCAGACAACTTCGCAACCTGTCTCGATGCATGAGCTCTATCGCGCCATGTCTGTGGAAGAATAGTTTTATTTTTGGAGACTGTCTGCATACTTTTTTTTGCACAAGATTTGTGGCCGCTCAGAACCATGTGTTTAACACCTTGGCAGAGGTTAAAGGGACACTGTACCCAAAATTTTTCTTTTGTGATTCAGATTGAGCATGAAATTTTAAGCAACTTTCTAATTTACTCCTATTATTAAATTTTCTTCATTCTCTTGGTATCTTTATTTGAAATGCAAGAATGTAAGTTTAGATGCCGGCCCATTTTTGGTGAACAACCTGGGTTGTCCTTGCTGATTGGTGGATAAATTCATCCACCAATAAAAAAAAGTGCTGTCCAGAGTACTGAAATAAAAAAAACTTAGATGCCTTCTTTTTCAAATAATGATAGCAAGAGAACAAAGAAAAATTGATACTAGGAGTAAATTAGAAAGTTGCTTAAAATTGCATGCTCTTTCTGAATTACAAAAGAAAAAAAATTGGGTACAGTGTCCCTTTAAGCACACAGTTGCAAGGTCACTAGTGCTGAAATTACATACTCTGAGTTAAAGCATGTAATGTTTCTACTAAAACAGTGCACTGGCTGAAAATGAATGCACCCCTAGCTCTGTTGCTGGACGGTAAATTGCCCCATAGCCACAAGAACAAGAGATGTTTAATTTTCAGCACAGAGAAAACTGTTTTCAGAATAAAAAGGAAACCTGTAATACATGTATGCACTTCAGCAAAGAAAAAACATGACTTGAACGCCTCTCTTAACATACACAGGCCACATGCAGGATCTTCGTAGCTAAGACTTTCTTAAGATAAAGAGTTAATAATGTGAGAGATGAACAATATAAAATAATGACAAATTTAGGGGAAAAGTTATTGCTCCCATAAAGAATATTTTTTTTTAATTTAAAATAGAAAATGTATAACCAGAATAAAGAGCAGGAGAGGCCCAGAGAGAAGAAATAATGTAATTATCTGTATTAGACGATAAGACACTCGCATATTGTGTAATGGCAGGATATACTCGCAGTTACACTAAAGCCATAAAAATAAATTCTAATTACATTTTTTTTATTACAAATTTACACTGGAAATTAGTTTATCAATTGAACTCTATATACTACTCAAATTTAGAACATTTGATACATACACCCATGCATATTTACCTAATGAGAAATGTGGAAGTGCTTTTTCAATAACGGATTACGAATGTCTTCTGCTTTGGGGCACACATATACAGTTGAAGGGTCTGATATGGACTGTGGCTCATAGTTTGAGCTCTCCTGCCTTAGACAAATACTGCCTATAAGCTTGAGATATTTTAGGCTGTACAGCATATAGGTATTGAGAAGGCAAAATTACGTTAAAAAGATACAGACGAGGTATGGATAACACTTATCAAATGTAAAAATGATATCCCATAATGTCAAGGGTCTCAATATCCCCCAGAAGAATTTAAAAAGAATAAAAGTGACATAATACTGCTCCAAAAGACCCACTTGAAGAGGGGTCACAAATCTAAAACGTCCCTCAAGAAATTTGGCTCAGTTTATCTGTCATCCCATTTTACTAAACGAAATGGGGTGTGCATAATAATTAACAAAAAACTACCTTTTCGTGAAACAGCCATACACAAAGGTAAAGAAGGAAAGTACATAATCTTGGTAGAAATATTGTACCATAGACCAATAACATTAGTAAATTTTTACGCCCCCAACACAGACCTTTCTCCCTTTTACCATCATCTTTGTAAATAAATCTTAGAAGTCTCTAAAGGCAGCTTGATAACTGGTTGTGACTTTAACCTAGCTCTAGATCCCAGTATAGATTGCTCGGCAGGTACCTCCTCAGAGTCGGCTAGGTCACTAAAGCTGATCAAATCTGCCCTTGCACAACTAGCAGTCCAAGATGCTTGGAGGTTACATCATCCTACCACAAAATATTATATTCTTTTCCCACCCCATCAGACATACAGTAGAATAGATTATTTATGGACTGACGTAACAAGCCTAGCACACGTTCATCACACAGACATACACCCTCTTACCTGATCACGCTAAAATTAACTGTATGATCAAATGTCCCACCTCTCATGTCACACACATAGCATGGAAACTAGACGACTCCTTGCTTAGAGACCCAATAGCCCTTACCCAAATACAAAAAATCATAATTGAAAATTTTCAGATCAATAACACGCCAGACACTGACATACAACACATATGGAACACTCATAAATGTGTCATCGGGGGAGAGATTATTGCCCTTAAAGCAGCAAAAACGAAACAAAATAATATATCTAAAATCCCTACTAGTAGATCTCAAACTACAAGATATTCACAAGGCTCACCCCAAGAACTCCTCCCTATTAGAAAGCATAGAACACAAAAGAAGTAAATTACGTAACCTATTAGGAACTGAGGCTAAAAACAAGGCCACTTCCCAATCCCACTACAACCTAAATATATCTCACTGATCCAGCAACTATTTAGTTCCTATATATGGAAAAGAAAACCACCCAGAATTAATAAAAAAATACCACGTCACTTTATAAAAATCAAGGTGGGCTGGGAAATTCCCAATTTAGAAGGCTATAGGACCTCCATATTCTTACAGAGGATACTGGATTGGAGGATACATATGGACTAGAAGAGATGGGTTATATTAGAGGAAAGCATTAATAAAGATTTGGTGCTTGCAAGCTTCTGCTGGAGCCCGTCCTTCTCAAAGGAAACCAAGCTGATAACAAATCCCATTACAAAAGAAACCACATTTCAGTGAGTTTCAGCGAACAAGATTAACCTGTGTTTGTCCTCAAGTTCCGGACCCTGACCTCACTAACCAACAATATATATTTTTCGTTACATACACTAGAGAGGCAACACAACCTAGAACTTCCGTCCCAAGACACACTAATTTACCACATAACCGCAAATGATACTATCTGCACACAAGATCAACTAATAGAAAGGGGCCACTGCTGGGCACAGAACTGGTTCTTATACAGGAGGTCCCACAACTACATAACTATGCACAAACAGTCCCGTAACATGACCCGCTCTCCCATAAATATCCAAAAACTCTAACCAAGGGCCCAGTTAAACACACCCTATCAATCATATACAAAATCCTTACACAAGCCCTCCCAGGGAACTTACCATACTCAATAGAAATGTGGGAAAGAGAAGTAGGCATAATTATACTCCCACAAACAGCAGTTAAAGGGCCACTGTAAGTAAATATTTTCTATGCCTGTTACTAACTAACTACCCCAAATACGCTTTTTATCAATAGCATTTCATTAACATATCTCTACCGTATATCAGAAATCTTGTCTGCAAATGTAATTGTTTTCCAAACCCACTCCGTGGGTATCCTTTGCTTTGTACCAATCCGTTTACAATACCTAGGTTTCAAAATGGCGCTTTAAACACAAAGTTATTGGTTTAAGTATTTTGAACATGCAGTGCTGAAAATAGTGGGCAGGATAACGTGACATCATCGGCGAATAAAAGATATAACTTTTAGAGCGTTATGAAACTTCGTTTTGAAGAAAATATAGGTCAGTAGGTTTTAATTAATGTTTATTAACTTTAATATGTTAGTTGTTTAGCTTAAAAATTATAACAGAAAGTAATCCTTTAATATGTTCTCTTACACAAAAAAGTCATCCATCTCGGCTTCTATCTTAGAACTTAAAGGGCCATTATACACTCATTTTTTCTTTGCATAAATGTTTTGTAGATGATCTATTTATAAAGCCCATAAAGTTTGTGTTTTAAAAAAATGTATAATTTTGCTTATTTTTAAAGAACATTGCTCTGATTTTCAGACTCCTAACCAAGCCCCAAAGTTTTATTTGAATACCGTCAGCTACCTTCTCCAGCTTGCTCCTGTTTGTGTAAAGGGTCTTTTCATATGCAAAAGAAGGGGGGGTGTCTTATTTCCCACTTGCAGTGGGCTTTCCACCTACCTTTTCAACAGAGCTAAACTGAAAGCTTCTAAGTACGTTTTTAAACAGTTTTATACTGGATTTATATATCAGTATCTGTGCATCTTATTCTTTATAGTAGTGACTATTACATGCAGTTATATGAAAATTAGTGTATACTGTCCCTTTAACTATAAAATACTACATGTGCTAGTACATGACCCCTAGACAATTGCACCGATTGTTTCCCACTACTACCAATAGATGCTGGAGGTGTGGACACGTGGGAAGTGAAATGGGGCATATGTGGTACTGGTGCTCTCAAATCAACCATTACTGGTATAGTATCAGTCAAGAAATGTAGCATATTCTACACTCTTCTCCCTCCTGATCCTCAGATATGGCTGCTAAACAAATCCGTGCGTCTTACCAGCATATACCTTATTCCACTCTTTCAAATTTTTACAAATAGCGCAAGAATCCTAATTGCTAAGAATTGGAAGTCACATGAAGTTCGTAATCTAGCAATGTGGAGAAACAAAGTTACAGAACTGATTGAATTAGAGGAGTATAGCTCATTTAAAAATGGTAATAGAGAGGGTTTCATCGAAATACAGGTGTTGTGGGATTAATACATTAAAAACTTCACCAAACTTCAGCCCCCTGTGGGGGGGTGAAGCAGAGGCCAACTCAATAAAATGTTTAATATTAATTGACCTAAAATTAGTGTAATAACAGCAGGCAAAACTCAACGATACTTGAATGGAGAATTCATAACTTTTATTTCCGCTGTTTAATCGAGACAAAACTGTTTATACGTTATGTGTGTCACAACAATGAATTTTTCTCTTGATACGTTTATAATAGTATTATGTTATAAGGAAAATGTAGAATCTGTACCTCAGACTAGCATACACATGTTTGCATATATCAGTGTTTTTATTGTCTGAACATTGTTGTATCCTGAAAACAGATTCTTAAAGTGAAGGTAAACTTTGATAAATGAAAGCCCGTTTTTTAAAAAATACTATTAAAAACAGGGGCACTTTCATTCATCAAAGTTTACAAAGCAGCCGGTTTGATTAAAAACCTTTTTTTTCTTTTCACAGCTACAGCAGCTTCCCCCTCCTGGAAATCCTCTCTTC
The DNA here is from genome assembly GCF_027579735.1 of Bombina bombina. Lineage (NCBI taxonomy): Eukaryota > Metazoa > Chordata > Amphibia > Anura > Bombinatoridae > Bombina > Bombina bombina. The sequence goes on from NC_069502.1 coordinate 76,598,181, forward strand.
ACACGTCAGCAATGACTAATCCGGCTTCCTCCAATCACAGCATGGCCTCAGGTAATGACTACCCTGGGGGGAAGCCGTGATTGAAGGAAGCCGGATTAGTCATTGCTGACGTGTGAAGAGAGGATTTCCAGGAGGGGGAAGCTGCTGTAGCTGTGAAAAGAAAAAAAAGGTTTTTAATCAAACCGGCTGCTTTGTAAACTTTGATGAATGAAAGTGCCCCAGTTTTTAATAGTATTTTTAAAATACAGGCTTTTATTTATCAAAGTTTACCTTCACTTTAATAAAAATATATATATTTTTTTTTTAAAAGATACAGAAGAAAAGAAGAACAGTTTTACCAAACTGAGCCACTGGAATAATAATCAAATGGGAAATAAAAGTTCATAAAATTTACTGCTGGCTACAAAGTTTAGTAGCTTATAAGAGCAATATGGTACATAAATATTCTTACATTTGTTTTGCATGTCTAAAGCGACAAAACACTCATTTGTACCAATGTATTTTGTTATTGTTTGATTAAGAGCTAGGTTACCAAGAACAGACTTTTATACTTGACAAAACCAGATAGTGAAGAAAGGATCCCAACTTCATGCAACGTATGTGCAAGTGAAAAGTCTGATTTTGCTTTTGGGAGAATACCTAATGTCATCTAAAGGAATTCTAGTGTACTAGCTTGCGGTAGTACTAGGACGACTTGTGCATTTAGTCTGTCAAATATATGAAACAAAACAAATTGGTTCTTACTGCTATAGTTTAATGGCTTTTTATTGATACATTTTGCTTGTAACCAGAAGAGGACCATACAAAATATAATAATAAAGAGACAAAAGTGATAGGTGAAAACAAAAGTGGAAAGAGGTAGAAGAAAGGGCAGGTCTAAGTCACTGGCAGTGAAGAAGAGAACAACCATCTCAGTGCATGATTAAGAGGATCTTCCCAAGGCAACTTTTACTGCACTCAAACCTAATCTCTGGGGTACTCAAAATGTCTTGCTAGAGAGTGACTGTCATCTCCATATGCTAATTAAAGGGAGATGATACCCAAATGTTGAAGCAGTTAAAATTGATGCAGCGCAGCTGTATAAAGCTGGCTAGAAAATATCACCTGAACATCTCTGTAAAAACTGAAGATATTTTACCTCAAAATTTCCTCAGTAGCCACACCCCATTGTAAAGGGACTTAAAGCAGCCAATCAGGATGCTAGTCCCAAGACTTGCAAGAAATAGTGCATCCGGCATGTGCAGGCACAATCATGTTATTTCCCTACTCAGTTTAAAGGGACAGGAACACAACATTTTTCTTTCATGATTCAGATAGAGAATAGTTTTAAACAACATTCCAATTTACTTCTAATTTGCTTCATTCTTTAGCTACCCTTTGTTGAAGAAATAGCACTGCACTTGGGTGAGCCAATCATACAAGGCAGCCATATGCAGCTACGGAGACCATTTATATATGCTTTTCAACAAAGGATATCAAAAGAATGAAGCAAATTAGATAATAGAAGTAAATTTGAAAATTGTTTAAAATTGCATGCTCTTTCTAAATCATTTTATGTCCCTTTAAGGAAGTTTACTATGAAATCAAGAGATTTCAGTGAAATTTCATGAGATCACAGTAAAGCAAAGCAAGACCTCAGCACTGCTGATGCTGATTGGCTCGTTTGTTTTTTCTTTTCAACCATCTGATGGACAGTAGTTGAATTCTAACTTCACACAGCACTTACTCTTGTGAGCTGATTTTTTTACATAGAGATGCTCAGGTGATATTTTCATGTCAGCTTTTTACAGTTATGCTGCATCAATTTCATGTGATTTAGCATATGAGTATTATGTCCCTTTAAATGCTGTTTGGAGTCTGGTTCACCCACAAACGCCTCCTTGCACATTCATTGTTTCAGCCCCTCTCTCTGACCCAAAGCTTCTGGTCATCCTCACAGCTCTCCTTCCCCAACACATTTCACACAATTATTGTCATAATCACTATGTGCAGGAGGACTTGAACCTCATAGAATTTGACGGTAGATAAGAACCAAAAAGGCCCATCAAGTCTACCCATATTATACAGGGAGTGCAGAATTATTAGGCAAGTTGTATTTTTGAGGATTAATTTTATTATTGAACAACAACCATGTTCTCAATGAACCCAAAAAACTCATTAATATCAAAGCTGAATAGTTTTGGAAGTAGTTTTTAGTTATAGCTATTTTAGGGGGATATCTGTGTGTGCAGGTGACTATTACTGTGCATAATTATTAGGCAACTTAACAAAAAACAAATATATACCCATTTCAATTATTTATTTTTACCAGTGAAACCAATATAACATCTCAACATTCACAAATATACATTTCTGACATTCAAAAACAAAACAAAAACAAATCAGTGACCAATATAGCCACCTTTCTTTGCAAGGACACTCAAAAGCCTGCCATCCATGGATTCTGTCAGTGTTTTGATCTGTTCACCATCAACATTGCGTGCAGCAGCAACCACAGCCTCCCAGACACTGTTCAGAGAGGTGTACTGTTTGACCTCCTTGTAAATCTCACATTTGATGATGGACCACAGGTTCTCAATGGGGTTCAGATCAGGTGAACAAGGAGGCCATGTCATTAGATTTTCTTCTTTTATACCCTTTCTTGCCAGCCACGCTGTGGAGTACTTGGACACGTGTGATGGAGCATTGTCCTGCATGAAAATCATGTTTTTCTTGAAGGATGCAGACTTCTTCCTGTACCACTGCTTGAAGAAGGTGTCTTCCAGAAACTGGCAGTAGGACTGGGAGTTGAGCTTGACTCCATCCTCAACCCGAAAAGGCCCCACAAGCTCATCTTTGATGATACCAGCCCAAACCAGTACTCCACCTCCACCTTGCTGGCGTCTGAGTCGGACTGGAGCTCTCTGCCCTTTACCAATCCAGCCACGGGCCCATCCATCTGGCCCATCAAGACTCACTCTCATTTCATCAGTCCATAAAACCTTAGAAAAATCAGTCTTGAGATATTTCTTGGCCCAGTCTTGACGTTTCAGCTTGTGTGTCTTGTTCAGTGGAGGTCGTCTTTCAGCCTTTCTTACCTTGGCCATGTCTCTGAGTATTGCACACCTTGTGCTTTTGGGCACTCCAGTGATGTTGCAGCTCTGAAATATGGCCAAACCGGTGGCAAGTGGCATCTTGGCAGCTGCACGCTTGACTTTTCTCAGTTCATGGGCAGTTATTTTGCGCCTTGGTTTTTCCACACGCTTCTTGCGACCCTGTTGACTATTTTGAATGAAACGCTTGATTGTTCGATGATCACGCTTCAGAAGCTTTGCAATTTTAAGAGTGCTGCATCCCTCTGCAAGATATCTCACTATTTTTTACTTTTCTGAGCCTGTCAAGTCCTTCTTTTGACCCATTTTGCCAAAGGAAAGGAAGTTGCCTAATAATTATGCACACCTGATATAGGGTGTTGATGTCATTAGACCACACCCCTTCTCATTACAGAGATGCACATCACCTAATATGCTTAATTGGTAGTAGGCTTTCGAGCCTATACAGCTTGGAGTAAGACAACATGCATAAAGAGGATGATGTGGTCAAAATACTCATTTGCCTAATAATTCTGCACTCCCTGTATGTTACTGTTTTCTTAGGGACAGCCTTATATGCATGTCCCAGGCATTTTTGAATTCCTTTACATTCTTTGGGTTTACCACCTCAATGGGAAGTTTATTCCATGAATCCACCACCCTTTCTGTAAAAAAATGCTTTGTTGCATTTCTCCTGAATCTGATACCCTCGAACTTTAGATTGTGACCCCTTGTTTTGGTATTTGTTTTTTTTGTGGAAAATGCTTTCCGCTTTTACTTTATTAAGTCCCTTCATATATTTGAAGGTTTCTATCGTGCCACCTCTTTCTCTTCTATCCTCTAAACCAGGGGTCAGCAACCTTGGGTCCCAGATGTTTTGGAACTACATTTCCCATGATGCTGAGACACTCTGTAGGCTGCCTGAGCATCATGGGAAATGTAGTTCCAAAACATCTGGGGGACCAAGGTTGCTGACCCCTGCTCTAAACTATACATATTTTGGTCATGGAGTCTTTCCTTGTACGTTTTATATTTTAGACCGTTTACCATTTTAGTAGCCCTCTTTTGGACAGTTTCTAGTGTCTTTCTATGTTTCTGAAGATATAGTCTCCAGAACTGTGCACAGTATTCCAGATTTGGCCTAACTAATGATATGTAAAGTGGCATAAGAACCTTGCTAGATTAAGAGACATCGGTATCCGAACTCATAGACCTGTAATCTTACTGTGAACCACTAGAGGGCATTATCTTATTTGGCATGTGCTGTCTGTATTATATATGATTCCTCAGGTGTGTCAGGTTTAAAGGGACAGTTAATAAGACATTTCTGTTATCCTGCTATAGAATAACATTTTTTTAGTCAGCCGAGTGCATTTCCATCTCTGAGAATTAAATAATTTCAGAGCTTAACACAGAGGGTAAAATAAATAATGAGTTGTTTCATTCTAACTAGATGTTTTATATTAAAATCTCAAGGTGTTTACTGTCACTTTTAAAGGTCCATAAAATCTAATATTTTTCTTTCAGGATTCAAATACAGAATTCAACTTTAAACAACTTCCCAATTTACTTCTATTATATAATTTGCTTCATTTACTTGGTATCCTATGTTTAAAAACATACCTAGGTAGGCTTAGCAGCAGCAATGCTAGCTGCTAATTTATGGCTGCACTTCTATACCTCTTGTCATTTGTTCACCCAATGCGTTCAGCTAGCTCACAGTAGTGCATTGCTGCACCTTTAATAAAGGATGCGAAGAGAATGAAACAAATTTGATAATACAAGTAAACCGGAAAAGTGTTTAAAATTGTATGTTCTACCTAAATCATGAAAGAAAATGTGGGTCTTATGTCCTTTTAACTGACTATAAAAGATGGTTCCTTTTGGCTCTGGCATTGCAAGTTCACTTTGTCTCAGCCTCTGGTCCAGTGTTTATTCTGCTGTGTTGTTTCATCCTGGTTTGACCATGGCTGGTTCTTGACCTCGCTGCCAGCCTTGACTTGGGATAATCTTCTGACCTTGCTTTGCCTCTGGTACTTTGTCATATCTTCTTTGGATTCTCTTTGACTTAAAATCAAACAGGGAGACCTGATAGGGAAGAATCTATGGCTGACATACGTTAAATACTAACTACTGAAATCTCACACATGTTCAGTGCGCCTCAGGGTGTTGGTAAAGGAAGTGCAGGGCGACTAACCCGGAGCGTAGCTAAGGGTTAAGGCCTGGTTGAGTGAGTGCCTCTGTGTGTGTGTTTTGTTACAATGTTGCATTGTGCTGGGAGGGGTTTACTTACCTTATATATGGGATGTGCAGGGAGTCCACTTCCTCTTTGTTCCGGTGGATCCCTGGAAGTTCTTTCAGCATGGATCATAGCAGAATTTCCCTGGAGGACGAACCTGCAGAGTGGGAAGAGATGGACCTTGAGGACATCAAATGGGTGGCACCCTCCCCATCGGGGACTATCACGGTGGGTCAGGGCCATGTTTCAGGGCTTTCTATCTCTACTTCCCCTTCAGCGCGAGGGAGGGTAGTCCCACTCTGTTCCCCTCTGCTGAACGGGTAGGGCGGGATGATGAGGCTAGGCCTGCCCAGGCTTATCAACCGGTGGGGCAGTGCCTTCAATTGGTGTCTACTGGGGGTACTGGGCCGGAGGTGCACGGCCCGGGAGCGGGCAGTAGGCTGGCGTCACAGGTGGTAGGCATTAGGCTGGGGTCCCAGGGTAGCTCGGGGCTTCATATCGACGAGGGCTCGGTAGGCCCGTTAATCGGTGGCATGGGAAGTGGGAGCAGTGAGGTGGCTCGAGCAGGGCCTAGGGGGTCATGAGCAACTGGGACCCTGAGTAGCGGGTCCGCTTGCCAGGAATTGCAAGCCGTAGGCCTGCAGGGATCGGTATCGCCCAGCAGGACCGAAGCGGCTGGATCAGGGCAAGTGGTAACGAGGGCACGCTAAGATCAGTGCCAGTCCAGGCAAGGGTTCAGCGGGCAGTGAGTGCGGGGATGTAGGCCCTGTAAGGGTGGCTGGCAGGTTTGTGGATGAATATGAGTGTGTGCCGACTGCCAGCATGGATGAGGAGCCTGCAGTTTGGTGTGAGACAGTGACCATGAGTATGGTCAGGAATATGGGGCTGGAGAGGATAGGGAGGAGACGGCTGGCTCTTCCCGTGGTACTCCCCTCTTGTCCTCTGTGTTTCAGGTACCCATGGCGTCTTCATCTGGCAGTGATGCTGCACCTCAGAGGTCTCGGGCTCTTGTTCCCAGAGCAGCGGCAACGCGATCTGACGACCACAGCCCATCGGGATCTGGCCAAGGACCTTTGGCATCCTCTTCAGGTGAGTGCCAATTTGATTTGTCCCGGGGGGGGGGGGTATGACTCATCTACCTCTAGTAGGTCCGGGTCTGGGTCAGAGAGCGATAGGTCCCTGGGTTTGCACACAAAAGGCCATAGGAGAATGTACAGGATGTTGAGAAAAATGAGTAGGGGCAAATCTGGGGAGGGTAATGTCGGTTATCTGGCTCAGGTGGGCTCACCACAGGCCATGGACAAAAAGGCGGTATTGCATATGGATACATACTCATGCAAGATGCATAGTTTGCACGCCCACCCGAAGTCAAAAATGGTAAATCGGATACAGGATGGTAAGTACGTCAATATGTTTGAATTATCCGCTAAAGCCTTTAAGTTCAAAGAATTGGCGGAAGACGGGACGGGCCTGAAGAAATTCAAAAGGCCTGACATATTTGAAGAATGGCATCATTGCTTTAGGGTGTACACTACGTGCTATTTAAAAAGGCACCCAGAGCAAGGTACTGCTCTGTTTAAGTACGTAGACACTATTGATGCCATCCAGAGGAAATATGCAGATGGAGCCTGGAGGGATTACGATATGCTCTACAAGAAGAAAAAGGTGGGTAACCCATTGCTTGACTTTGGCACCTTGGATCTTCACCTTTGGTATACAATATGAGAAGTGTGCGCAGAGCCTAAATACAAAACTCCTAAAAGTCCTAAAAATCCCCTAGAATTAGGATAAGAAACAGATAAAACAAAAGTATATATTTAGGAGCGCTCAAGGCTAAAGGGAAAAGAGGTGTAACTGTGTGGCTCTATATAGATACTATAAACGACCCAAGATATACCAAAGATATACCAAATATATAGAAATATATATAGCAGCACTACACAAGGTATATTAAAAAATTGCAGCAATAAACAATAAAAGTCGCTGATTATTAAAAGAAAAAAAGATAAAAAGTATATTGCCACCACTTAAAAGTTAATGAGACGAATTGCCAAAAACATTGTGTCCCAGGCAATTGTATAAATCCAAACCACAGGGTAGTGGGTATATATGAGCAGTCCTTAACGAATAATGCTACACAGTACCTGGATATGGAGTGATCGTAAGCACAGGGTAACAAGCACCACTTACTAACTGCTTTTGCTCTGTGTGTACTGCGCCTTTCACCGTTAGGACACGTGTGGTGAATCTTGTCAGCTGCTTCGGTCTAATCGGATAGTGTTACATTCAAACACTTCAGCTGATCCGTTAATCCACTCTCAGTATTAAAAAGTGTATCCGCTCTTAGTGCAATAGCACGCTGGATACTAGAAAATCCTTGAAAGTGTTTATAATGAAACTTCAGCAGGGACCACACAGTTACACCTCTTTTACCTATAGCCTTGAGCCCTCCTAAATATATACTTTTGTTTTATCTTCACCTTTGGGCTCATCTCGACCCAGAACGGGTGGCACAGGCGGCCCCCGGGGTTGTTGCTCCTGGGTCTATGCAGCACCCACGATTTCGACGGCGGCAAGGGGGAGTGTGCCGGCTTTTTCAAGATAAGTCATGTGAGAAGGGCGCATCCTGCACGTTCAAGCATGTGTGCAAGTTCTGCAGTGGGCAGCACCCTGGTGTCGACTGCTCAATAAAGCGGGACTACCAAACTGAACGGTTTGGGCCCAAGGGAAGTTCTGCAGGTAAGGGCGGACTCGCCTCTTAAGGTTCCTGTCATTGGTAAGTGGTTGAGCAGATACCCAATCAGAGCAGCTGCTCTTTTGCTGGACTCCGGTCTGCGCTATGGTTTCACTATTCCGGTAGTGGACCAGATGCTAGGGTCCAGGGTTAGGAGGAATTTGAAGTCGGCCTCAGTTCCCGGAGGCGGTCCAGGAAAAGCTAGGTAAGGAGGTAGCTTTAGGCAGGGTCGCAGACTCCTTTACGGATTTACCGATTCCGGATTTGGTGATATCTCCACTGGGAGTGGTGCCCAAGAAGGAGACTGGTAAGTTCAGGCTAATACAGCACCTATCCTACCCAAAGGGGCACTCAGTGAATGATGCCATCTCTGCGGCTCTAAGCTCGGTGCACTACTAGTCGTTTGACGACGCACTGGATATAGTGCGGGGAGTGGGACCCCGAGCCTTGATGGCGAAATTGAACATTGAGTCTGCATTCCGTCTCATTCCCATTCACCCGTCTTCCTTCAGTTTGATGGGGTGCTGGTTCAAAGAGGGCTACTAAGTGGACCGGTGTCTGCCCATGGGTTGCTCCATATCCTGCTCCTGTTTCAAGGCATTTAGCTCTTTCCTCCACTGGGCGGTAGCATCAGCTGCAGGAAATGACAGGATCGCCCACTATTTAGATGATTTCCTGTTAGTGGGAGCTCCTAGTTCATTGGAATGTGCCTCTTTGATGAACGTCATGAGGTTCATGATGGCCAGGTTTGGGGTCCCTTTAGCCGAGGATAAGATGGAAGGTCCTTGTACATGTCTGACGTTCCTGGGCATGGAAATAGACTCAGTAGCAAGGGAATGTAGATTGCCAAGGGATAAGGTGAGTAGGATGTTACTGGCTGTTAGGGTAATGGCCACGGCAGCATCGTGCTTATTGAGGGAGCTGCAATCGCTCCTAGGCCTGCTAAACTTCGCAGGGAGGGTCATCCTGTGGGGTAGGATTTTTAGTAAAAGGCTTGAAAGGCAGTTGGGGGGCGGCAAGACAGCATCTTCACGCATCAGGATCACGAGAGAACTGGTGGCGAACTTGCAGGTATGGGAGAGATTCCTGCAAGACTTCAATGGCATATGCATGTGGAGCTGCGATCCAGTGTCTAATCAGAAGCAGCCAGAGCATTTGGGTATGGTGCATATTTTGATGGGGCATGGAGTGCGGAGTGCTGGCCGTCTGGTTGGGCGGACCTTGGGCTTACACGCAACCTATGCTTCTTGGAGTTGTTTCCCATCATAGTAGCAATTCAGCTGTAGGGTCATCTCTTTCGCGACCAGGCTGTGATTTTCTGGATGGACAATCTCGGTGTGGTTTTCGCCATCAATAGACTTTCGCCCTCATCGCCTGTGGTGGTGCATTACCAGCGGCACTTGGTGTTGAGATGCCTGCAGTCGAATATCGACTTCAGAGCTCACCATGTCCCCGGGGTGCAGAATATAGTTGCAGATGCTATGTCCCGCTTCCAGTGGGAGGCGTTCAGGGCCACGGCTCCGGCTGCTAATGGTCTTCCTTGCCCTTCCTTTTTGTGGCAGATGGAGATGGAATGCAGCGGCAGATTCCTCTAATCCATGCATCCCTAGCACCGGCTACTTGGACGTCTTATGTGAGGTACTGGAGCGAATGGGTGAGCTTTTGCGACCTCCATGAATTGCCTTCTTGCAAAAGGTGAGCAGCGCTTCCTACTACAGTGGCTAGCCGAGCTGAGAGGTAAGCAGGTGAAAAAGGGGGCAGTGGTGTCCAGGCTTTCTGCAGTTGCTTTCTTTTGCGGGCTGTACGCGTTTAAGGACGCGTCACGCTCCTTTCTCGTGAAACAGATCATTCGGGGTTGGGGGGCGTTTGGAGAACCCGCAAAGAGATGCCAGGGAACCAATCACAGTGGATCGGCTGGTAAAATTTTTAGAAGTATTGCCAGCAATTTGTTCCTCGCCTTTTGAGGTCAAGCTGTGCAGGACGGCCTTCGGGTTGGCATTCCATGGCGCGCTGAGAGTGGGGGAGTTGGTTCCACCTTCTAAGGCAGCTGTAAGCGGTGGGGGATCATGCACAATCACGTTAGGGTGATGGATGATTCAGTGCTTCTTTTTATTCCCAGGTCTAAGACGGACCAAGAAGGCCGGGAGCCTGGCTTTCTCTACCAGGGCAACCAGGTGTCACCTGTTGCCGTTGCGGTTGGTATCTTCATACCTGGAAGTGCGACCAGGAGGATCTTCCAGGTTTCTTATTCACGTGCACGGGGATCCGTTGAAGCGATACCATTTCAGGAAAATATTGGGTTGAGTAGCTCAGTGGGCTGGTCTTAATGGTTTGTGTATTGCACCACACTCATTCAGGGTGGGGGCGGCCACGACGGCAGCGAAATTGGGCTGGTCCTCTGACCGTATTCACTCATTGGGGCGCTGGAGATCACAGCGGTTCAGATCCTACATCAGGCCGTTGTACTCTTAGTGGGATAAGTGTTTTTGGAATAGTGGGTAAGGGGTCTGGCCATGTAAGCTTGAGGTCCAGTCCAATATGGTTGCAAGCTAATTGTTGTTTCTTTTTCAGGCACACGTCCAGGTCCTGTTCAGGTGTGGATCATTGGCCATTTGTACGTGCACTGGGCTGCAATTGGAGCTGCGGCTATACCAGGAGGACAACAGCTAGGATTCCCATCGTCCACGGCTGTGTTGCATGGGAACATCTCAGCAGCCCATAAGGGGTTATATAGGCAGGATGGGGTTCATTTAGAACCGGCAGGAGTAGATCTGTTCCTTCAGAACATCAGGCAGGCATTACTCCTAAGGTTGTAGTGTGGTGGCGGCAAGAGTCTGGACCGTTTAATCTGCAGGTCTGTCTCTTGTGGCGGGCGGTCAGGATCAGCGCAGGCTGGAAGGAGGTTTGAGTGACGGCCATTGCAGTCAGGGTGACGCCCCAGGCTTGGGCGTGCTCTGACTGGTTACGATGGGCAGACAAAAGCTGCGTAGAGTATCTTCGCCTTGTGGTCTGCAGCAGTGTCCCCTGTCCATTTTCTAGAAGTAGTTATATAATTAGTTATCTAGGCCCCGATTGTCGCCACCCATGTTTTTACCTGTCGTTTACCAGTTCCCATTGCTTGGTATTAATAAATGCGACCCACGGGTCTTTCACCCACCTAATGTGTTGAGTCTTTATTGACAAAAGTTATTAAGTTCAGCTGTTAAGCTAAGTTATTGAGTTATTACTTATTTAAGGTTATGGTCAGCCACTCAAGAAAAGTAGGGCATTTAATCCCTTAAGGAAGTGCAGGGCGACTAGCCCGGAGCATAGCTAGGGTTGCCGCCTCAGCCATGTTTTCCTGGACACTTATGAGTTACACATGCTGCAGAGTGTGCAGGGAGGAACATGTATTGTGTTGTGTTTCTGGATAGCACTATTCATATTCCTCCCTTCACACCCTGCAGCATGTGTAACTTATAAGTGTTCTGTATTTTAAGGGACGGGTGGCAACCCTAAGCGTACCTAAGGGTTAAGGCCTAGTTGAGTGAGTGCTGCTGTGTGTGTGTTTTGTTACAATGTTGCATTGTGTTGGGAGGGGTTTACTTACCTTATATATGGAACGTGCAGGGAGTCCACTTCCTCTTTGTTCCGGTGGATCCCTGGAAGTTCTTTCCCCACCCTCCCATCTGTGTTATACAATGTTATGTTTTATTGTAAAGGTGGCAAACGATTTATTTAGCGTCACTCTATGAGACTAGGTTGTCTGAGGCAGGAAGAGGGTTACTCGAACTACTTCCTTAAGTCCAAGGACGGTAGATTGAGCTCCCCAGTTGACATGCTGTTCGTCAAGTCAAGGCTGGACCCATTTAATCCCTTATGGATGCAAACTGTGTACATTACAGGTGCACAATAAAATTATTCTGTAGTTATTTTCTCTGATCACTAGTTAGAAAATGCTAATTTAAAGGGACATAAAACGCAAACATTTTCTTTCATGAGTCAGATAAAGAATACAATTTAAAGCAACTTTCCAATTTACTTCTATTATCAAATTGTCTGTTTTCTTGGTATCCTTTGTTGAAAAGCAGGGAGAGAAGTTCAGGAGCGCGCGTGTCTACAGCACTATATGGCAACAAATTGCAACAATGTTATACATTAGCAAGAGCACTAGATGGCAGCACTATTCCTGTCATGTAGTGCTCCAGACGTGCACGCTACCCATCTAGATATCTATTCAACAAAGAATAACATGAGAACAAAGTACAGTTGATAATAGAAGTAAATTGGAAACTTTTTAAATTGCATCCTCCATCTGAATCATGAAAGAACAATTTTGGGTTTCATGTCCCTTTTAATTGCAGGCTGAAACAATGTGGAACAGGAGTATTTTGATTGCCAATATATTGCACAAATGGTGCAGGTAGCATTGCCAATAAGAGGGAGGACAAACGCTCCATCATCTAAGGAGATATCTCTAGCCATAACATTACCTCACTATCAAAATGATCAAACATAGATAAGAGCCATAGGCCCAGCAAGTCTGCCCGATATTGCCTAACAGTATAAACTTATCTAGTTTGTAGGATAGCCTTATGCTTGTCCCAGACTTTCTTAAAGTCCCCCACAGTGTTTGTCATTACTACCTCTTGAGGAAGTTTATTCCATAAATCACCCTTTCTGTAAAGAAGCTTTCTCAAGTTACTCCTGAATCTACTACGCTTCAGCTTGAGCTCATGACCCCTTGTTCTTGAATTTTCTTTTTTTTATGTAAAATACCCACAGCCTCAGTTTTACCAAGCCCTTTAATATACTTTAAAGTTGCTATCATATCACCTCTTTCTCTCCTTTAAGCTATACATATTTAGGTCATTGAGCCTCTCCTGGTACGTTTCAGTTTTTAGACCATGTACCATTTTGGTAGCCCTCCTTTGCACAGATTCAAGTTTGTAAACTTCTGAAGATATGGCCTCCAGAACTGCACACAAAAGTAGCATACTGTAAGAGGTCCTTATTCAGGACATATCAGCTGGATAGCTGTGGGATTACAACCTCAAAACAGGATCTATTTTTATTGCTTCTTCAAGCACAGATGCACAGTGCAGTCTTAATGTCTGTGCACTGAATGTACTTGCATCATAATAGTACTAAAATGTCATTTAAATTGTATCTAAAACTTAGCATATTTAGAATAGTCTAAAGAATATACCAATCCCAATTAAACTAAAAGTTTGAAGAACCCAATTTCTTTCTTTTTTTTTTTTTTTTTTTTTTTTTTAACAGTGAGCTCCCCGATATGTGGGGATTTAGAAATAGAGGAAAGAAGGAGGGGTGAAATTTGTAATTGCTAAATTTTATTTTGGGCTTTAGCCCCAGAAACCTAGCAAAGCCCCAAGTACTCTTGTTCCTGTCACATCTGGCTAATTATCATTATTTTCAGTTATGTTTTTAACCATTTTTTCCCCAATGGAGAATGCTGAAAAACCTATTAAGTCTGCCCCATTCCAATTGCAAAGTCTTATGCATTCCTAAAGTCCCTTAACAGTGTTTGTCCTTACCACCTCAGCTGGGTGACTATTCTATGGATCAACCACTCACAGGTTAAATAAGTGCTTATGCAAATCACTCTAGAAACAAGATTATGACCCCTTGTTCGGGTATTGCTGTTGATATATTTGAAGGCTTTTATAATATGAATTTTGTCCCTTCTGTCTTCTAAGCTAATACATGTTAAAGTTATGAAGTTTTTGCTTCTAAATTGTATTTCTCCAACATAGGTGTGTCCGGTCCACGGCGTCATCCTTACTTGTGGGATATTCTCTTCCCCAACAGGAAATGGCAAAGAGCCCAGCAAAGCTGGTCACATGATCCCTCCTAGGCTCCGCCTACCCCAGTCATTCTCTTTGCCGTTGTACAGGCAACATCTCCATGGAGATGGCTTAGAGTTTTTTAGTGTTTAACTGTAGTTTTTATTATTCAATCAAGAGTTTGTTATTTTAAAATAGTGCTGGTATGTACTATTTACTCTGAAACAGAATAGAGATGAAGATTTCTGTTTGTATGAGGAAAATGATTTTAGCAACCGTTACTAAAATCCATGGCTGTTCCACACAGGACTGTTGAGAGGAATTAACTTCAGTTGGGGGAACAGTGAGCAGTCTTTTGCTGCTTGAGGTATGACACATTCTAACAAGACGATGTAATGCTGGAAGCTGTCATTTTCCCTATGGGATCCGGTAAGCCATTTTTATTCAGACAGTAAATAAGGGCTTCACAAGGGCTTATTAAGACTGTAGACATTTTCTGGGCTAAATCGATTCATATATTACACATATTTAGCCTTGAGGAATCATTTAATCTGGGTATTTTTGTTAAATAATATCGGCAGGCACTGTTTTAGACACCTTATTCTCTAGGGGCTTTCCCTAATCATAGGCAGAGCCTCATTTTCGCGCCGGTATTGCGCACTTGTTTTTGAGAAGCATGACATGCAGTCGCATGTGTGAGGAGCTCTGATACATAGAAAAGACTTTCTGAAGGCGTCATTTGGTATCGTATTCCCCTTTGGGCTTGGTTGGGTCTCAGCAAAGCAGATACCAGGGACTGTAAAAGGGTTTAAAGTTAAAAACGGCTCCGGTTCCGTTATTTTAAGGGTTAAAGCTTCCAAATTTGGTGTGCAATACTTTTAAGGCTTTAAGACACTGTGGTGAAATTTTACTTTTTCGCAATTGCAGTAATAAAGTGTGTTCAGTTTAACATTTAAAGTGACAGTAACGGTTTTATTTTAAAACGTTTTTTGTACTTTGTTATCAAGTTTATGCCTGTTTAACATGTCTGAACTACCAGATAGACTGTGTTCTGAATGTGGGGAAGCCAAGGTTCCTTCTCATTTAAATAAATGTGATTTATGTGACACTGAAAATGATGCCCAAGATGATTCCTCAAGTGAGGGGAGTAAGCATGGTACTGCATCATTCCCTCCTTCGTCTACACGAGTCTTGCCCACTCAGGAGGCCCCTAGTACATCTAGCGCGCCAATACTCCTTACTATGCAACAATTAACGGCTGTAATGGATAATTCTATCAAAAACATTTTAGCCAAAATGCCCACTTATCAGCGTAAGCGCGACTGCTCTGTTTTAGATACTGAAGAGCATGAGGGCGCTGATGATAATGGTTCTGAAATGCCCCTACACCAGTCTGAGGGGGCCAGGGAGGTTTTGTCTGAGGGAGAAATTTCAGATTCAGGGAAAATTTCTCAACAAGCTGAACCCGATGTGATTACATTTAAATTTAAGTTGGAACATCTCCGCGCTCTGCTTAAGGAGGTATTATCCACTCTGGATGATTGTGAGAATTTGATCATCCCAGAGAAACTATGTAAAATGGACAAGTTCCTAGAGGTCCCGGGGCTCCCAGAAGCTTTTCCTATACCCAAGCGGGTGGCGGACATTGTAAATAAAGAATGGGAAAGGCCCGGTATACCTTTCGTCCCTCCCCCCATATTTAAAAAATTGTTTCCTATGGTCGACCCTAGAAAGGACTTATGGCAGACTGTCCCCAAGGTCGAGGGAGCGGTTTCTACTTTAAACAAACGCACCACTATACCCATAGAAGATAGTTGTGCTTTCAAAGATCCTATGGATAAAAAATTAGAAGGTTTGCTTAAAAAGATGTTTGTTCAGCAAGGTTACCTTCTACAACCAATTTCATGCATTGTCCCTGTCACTACAGCCGCGTGTTTCTGGTTCGATGAGCTAGTAAAGGCGATCGATAGTGATTCTCCTCCTTATGAGGAGATTATGGACAGAATCCGTGCTCTCAAATTGGCTAATTCTTTCACCCTAGACGCCACTTTGCAATTGGCTAGGTTAGCGGCGAAGAATTCTGGGTTTGCTATTGTGGCGCGTAGAGCGCTTTGGTTGAAATCTTGGTCAGCGGATGCGTCTTCCAAGAACAAACTCCTTAACATTCCTTTCAAGGGGAAAACGCTGTTTGGCCCTGACTTGAAAGAGATTATCTCTGATATCACTGGGGGTAAGGGCCACGCCCTTCCGCAGGATAGGTCTTTCAAGGCCAAAAATAAACCTAATTTTCGTCCCTTTCGTAGAAACGGACCAGCCCCAAGTGCTACGTCCTCTAAGCAAGAGGGTAATACTTCTCAAGCCAAGCCAGCCTGGAGACCAATGCAAGGCTGGAACAAGGGAAAGCAGGCCAAGAAACCTGCCACTGCTACCAAGACAGCATGAAATGTTGGCCCCCGATCCGGGACCGGATCTGGTGGGGGGCAGACTCTCTCTCTTCGCTCAGGCTTGGGCAAGAGATGTTCTGGATCCTTGGGCACTAGAAATAGTCTCCCAAGGTTATCTTCTGGAATTCAAGGGGCTTCCCCCAAGGGGGAGGTTCCACAGGTCTCAATTGTCTTCAGACCACATAAAGAGACAGGCATTCTTACATTGTGTAGAAGACCTGTTAAAAATGGGAGTGATTCATCCTGTTCCATTAGGAGAACAAGGGATGGGGTTCTACTCCAATCTGTTCATAGTTCCCAAAAAAGAGGGAACGTTCAGACCAATCTTAGATCTCAAGATCTTAAACAAGTTTCTCAAGGTTCCATCGTTCAAAATGGAAACCATTCGAACAATTCTTCCTTCCATCCAGGAAGGTCAATTCATGACCACGGTGGATTTAAAGGATGCGTATCTACATATTCCTATCCACAAGGAACATCATCGGTTCCTAAGGTTCGCATTCCTGGACAAGCATTACCAGTTCGTGGCGCTTCCTTTCGGATTAGCCACTGCTCCAAGGATTTTCACAAAGGTACTAGGGTCCCTTCTAGCGGTGCTAAGACCAAGGGGCATTGCAGTAGTACCTTACTTGGACGACATTCTGATTCAAGCGTCGTCCCTTCCTCAAGCAAAGGCTCACACGGACATAGTCCTGGCCTTTCTCAGATCTCACGGATGGAAAGTGAACGTGGAAAAGAGTTCTCTATCTCCGTCGACAAGGGTTCCCTTCTTGGGAACAATAATAGACTCCTTAGAAATGAGGATTTTTCTGACAGAGGCCAGAAAAACAAAACTTCTAAACTCTTGTCAAACACTTCATTCCGTTCCTCTTCCTTCCATAGCGCAGTGCATGGAAGTAATAGGTTTGATGGTAGCGGCAATGGACATAGTTCCTTTTGCGCGCATTCATCTAAGACCATTACAACTGTGCATACTCAGTCAGTGGAATGGGGACTATACAGACTTGTCTCCGAAGATACAAGTAAATCAGAGGACCAGAGACTCACTCCGTTGGTGGCTGTCCCTGGACAACCTGTCACAAGGGATGACCTTCCGCAGACCAGAGTGGGTCATTGTCACGACCGACGCCAGTCTGATGGGCTGGGGCGCGGTCTGGGGATCCCTGAAAGCTCAGGGTCTTTGGTCTCGGGAAGAATCTCTTCTACCGATAAATATTCTGGAACTGAGAGCGATATTCAATGCTCTCAAGGCTTGGCCTCAGGGGGGAACAAGGAGTTCCCTGGCGATGGAAGAAGTGACCAAAATCATTCAATGGGCGGAGACTCACTCCTGCCACCTGTCTGCAATCCACATCCCAGGAGTGGAAAATTGGGAAGCGGATTTTCTGAGTCGTCAGACATTACATCCGGGGGAGTGGGAACTCCATCCGGAAATCTTTGCCCAAATTACTCAACTGTGGGGCATTCCAGACATGGATCTGATGGCCTCTCGTCAGAACTTCAAGGTTCCTTGCTACGGGTCCAGATCCAGGGATCCCAAGGCGACTCTAGTAGATGCACTAGTAGCACCTTGGACCTTCAAACTAGCTTATGTATTCCCGCCGTTTCCTCTCATCCCCAGGCTGGTAGCCAGGATCAATCAGGAGAGGGCGTCGGTGATCTTGATAGCTCCTGCGTGGCCACGCAGGACTTGGTATGCAGATCTGGTGAATATGTCATCGGCTCCACCATGGAAGCTACCTTTGAGACGAGACCTTCTTGTTCAAGGTCCGTTCGAACATCCGAATCTGGTCTCACTCCAGCTGACTGCTTGGAGATTGAACGCTTGATCTTATCAAGACGAGGGTTCTCAGATTCTGTTATTGATACTCTTGTTCAGGCCAGAAAGCCTGTAACTAGAAAAATTTACCACAAAATATGGAAAAAATATATCTGTTGGTGTGAATCTAAAGGATTCCCTTGGGACAAGGTAAAGATTCCTAAGATTCTATCCTTTCTTCAAGAAGGATTGGAGAAAGGATTATCTGCAAGTTCCTTGAAGGGACAGATTTCTGCCTTGTCTGTGTTACTTCACAAAAAACTGGCAGCTGTGCCAGATGTTCAAGCCTTTGTTCAGGCTCTGGTTAGAATCAAGCCTGTTTACAAACCTTTGACTCCTCCTTGGAGTCTCAACTTAGTTCTTTCAGTTCTTCAGGGGGTTCCGTTTGAACCCTTACATTCCGTTGATATTAAGTTATTATCTTGGAAAGTTTTGTTTTTGGTTGCAATTTCTTCTGCTAGAAGAGTTTCAGAATTATCTGCTCTGCAGTGTTCTCCTCCTTATCTGGTGTTCCATGCAGATAAGGTGGTTTTACGTACTAAACCTGGTTTTCTTCCAAAAGTTGTTTCTAACAAAAACATTAACCAGGAGATAGTCGTGCCTTCTTTGTGTCCGAAACCAGTTTCGAAGAAGGAACGTTTGTTGCACAATTTGGATGTTGTTCGCGCTCTAAAATTCTATTTAGATGCTACTAAGGATTTTAGACAAACATCTTCCTTGTTTGTTGTTTATTCTGGTAAAAGGAGAGGTCAAAAAGCAACTTCTACCTCTCTCTCTTTTTGGATTAAAAGCATCATCAGATTGGCTTACGAGACTGCCGGACGGCAGCCTCCTGAAAGAATCACAGCTCATTCCACTAGGGCTGTGGCTTCCACATGGGCCTTCAAGAACGAGGCTTCTGTTGATCAGATATGTAGGGCAGCGACTTGGTCTTCACTGCATACTTTTACCAAATTTTACAAGTTTGATACGTTTGCTTCTTCTGAGGCTATTTTTGGGAGAAAGGTTTTGCAAGCAGTGGTGCCTTCCATTTAGGTGACCTGATTTGCTCCCTCCCTTCATCCGTGTCCTAAAGCTTTGGTATTGGTTCCCACAAGTAAGGATGACGCCGTGGACCGGACACACCTATGTTGGAGAAAACAGAATTTATGTTTACCTGATAAATTACTTTCTCCAACGGTGTGTCCGGTCCACGGCCCGCCCTGGTTTTTTAATCAGGTCTGATAATTTATTTTCTTTAACTACAGTCACCACGGTATCATATGGTTTCTCCTATGCAAATATTCCTCCTTAACGTCGGTCGAATGACTGGGGTAGGCGGAGCCTAGGAGGGATCATGTGACCAGCTTTGCTGGGCTCTTTGCCATTTCCTGTTGGGGAAGAGAATATCCCACAAGTAAGGATGACGCCGTGGACCGGACACACCGTTGGAGAAAGTAATTTATCAGGTAAACATAAATTCTGTTTTTAGTAGCGTTCTGCCCTTACTTGCTACACTATTACATTTTTGCAAAACATTAAAGCATCTGTATAATTCCCAAATCTATTTCCTCTTTTTTTAACTGCCCTTAAAGGGACAGGAGACCCCAAAATTTATTTCATGATTTGCATAGAACATACAATTTCAAACAACTTTCCAATTTACTTCTGTATTCAAATGTGCGTCATTATCTTGTTATCCTTTACTGAATGAACAGCATTGTACTACAGACAGCTAGCTGAACACATCTAGTTAGCCAATCACAAGAGACAAATGTGTGCAGGCACCAATCAGCAGCTAGCTCCTGCTAGTGTAGGATATGTGCGTATTCTTTAACTAATGGCGTGTGACTATTGTGCTGTACAAAACAAGTTAGGTGCAAACTACAGAAAAATATTTTAACTTTTAAGTGAAATTTTGGACTCAAAATGTCTAAATGTATGAGTTCAAAAGTTATGCAGACAGGTATTAACCAGAATACTTTGCTACTTTTGCTATATGTCTGTATTCTACAACTAACCACCATTCCCCCAAAACACATACATGAATATAAAACATGATTTTTTAAATGACTTTATTTACAATAAACAGAATAATTAAACATTGAACAAAGCCAATAATATAACAGCAAAAGCAATATTGTTCAGCCACCATAACCCTGCTGCCAGAGAGACCTGCAATACATTACAGAGAATGGCAAACCTCCCTGGCAGTGACGAGTTTAACCTTGTCTGATGCTAGGGCCCACACTTGGCAACATGCCACGGGTCCCTATGAAACCAGACTGGTTCATAAATCATTTTACATTCTTTGCTCTTTCTTTACTGTATTTTTTTCTTCATATGAAGAAATATTATAACATATTTATGTTTTTTGAGCAAATTGCCTTTTTAAAATTCTATTTGCTCTATAACAAGTTAATCTGAAATTATATTTGATCAATTGTCAGATTGATTCATTTTCCACCTTAAGTACATTCTTATCTTTCCCCATAAAAGAATTAAGTGTTGAAAATAGAAGCAATAAATTTAAACGTATTTAATTCGCTATGCAGATTTCCTTACATAATTAAAAGCAAGATCAGTTATTTTTTAGAATAAATTATTTTATCGTATTTGTGATCAATAGCCAGCATTTATTTCAAACAAAATATAAAACATTTAATTTTTTTAGGGAATTATTTTGTATGCAGAAGAAAACTTCTAAACATTCTTTATTGAAGGGAAAATAAAATATGAAAAATCCTGGTATTTACTTTTTTTTTTCTTTTCTTCTTTTTTCTTAAGAAACAAATCGCAATATAAAATATTTGAAACTTATCATACCTTTTTACATTACGAAAAAGCAGCTGGCTAAAGAATTTTGATTCAAAATTGAAGAACAAAACTGTACATAGCAAGTTACTGAAATTCTTAAGTGTACGAGCCATGTATATTTTTATTTATTTTTTTTAATTTATTTTTTTATTTCAAAAACAGTAGGATTTAAGAACAAGGTCCATTCTGAAGCAAAAAAATAATAAATCAACATGTTGACATGCTGGTTATTTTTTTTATTTATTTTTTTAAGTTTAAAAAGTTAGGTTTTGGATAAAGCAGATGTTGCCTGCCCACTATGTAAAAGACTTTCAGGATGTATACTGAGCATTATATATACAGCAAGTATTTTATCTGCAGCAGCACATTTAACATGTTCTGTTACTGAAGCTTTCATTCAAAGGCACTGCCCATTGTTTTGAAGATAAGCACTTTTTTCTGTTATTTTTGTAAAATGTAATTTTATGGACATAGTTGCAAGCAGAATATCCCCAGGACACAAACACACAAATGACAATTACCACCTTATAGATATCCATTACGTGCAGTCGGTAACTTTTCTGCTACGAGCAAGTGCATAATTGTGTCCATGTGCCAAATTAATCTTCCAGTTGCACGGACTTCACATCTCTAGGATTTTTTTTTTTAAAAGGGCATGGGATTCAGTGACTTAAGCACTATATGGTAGCAGTGTTTGCAACAAAATAACACATACAGTGCTCACGACACATGCTTGTTCCTACCTCAGTATGCAATGATGTGATAGAAGGGTAGGCTTGTTTAAAAGGACAAAGCAAGCAGAAAACTGCTCTAAATAAACATTTGGCTTTTAAACTAATGCTCTATTTTACATTATAAGTTTGACCATTTCCCATCCCACTGGAGTGATAGGGCAACACCCAATCAGATTGCATAGGGTCACGTGTAGATATGAATGGCTGCCAAGCATATGAATGAACTTGCCTCAAAAGGTGCAGTAAGGATGAAATCAGTGGTATCATTTGTAGCATAACTTATCAATACAATTGTATTTCATTTGAGGCCATTACAAACTGTCCTATCAGTTTAGAACAGTTTCCGCTAAAGCAGTCAAGTATTTAAAAAACGGGTGTATCGAACCTTGCCACACGAACTTGCCCAAGTAGGCACACAGTAAATCTGTTGGCATATGGAAAGCGGTGGCATCCTGATTTATTGCCATACTACTTGCCAAAGAATGTTTCTATAAGTTTATTGCCAATTTGAGCAAACATTCTCAAAAAGGCTTGCCACCCCTGCCTGAAATAAAAGCATAGCCCACAAATTTGCAAGGTGGTATATGGGCACAGGACTATTATGGAATAACTAGAGATGGTTACAATAATTTATCAAATTGGAAAAAATATGTATAATATATAAGTGAAAGCTTGTTTTGCAGCTGTAGTATTTTGTCAGAACGTTATACTATTTTGTAAAGGAGGTATACACGTATTAGCTGCACTTCACTCTCAGATGATAAGTCACTACTACATTCCAATGTGGTTCAGGTCTTTCTGCTAGCAAAGCAAATGTCACTTTTTTAATAGCTGAGGTACTTAGTAAGAATGAGTTGAGGTACTTAACAAGGATTTTGAATAAAAGAAAAACAAGAAAGGCAGTGCCTGAGAACAATCTGGACACAGAATAAAACAATGCGTACAAAACAAAACAAAAACAATATCCCTCCCACAAAAAAAAAAAAAATAATATAAAATACTGGTGTAAATAGTAATTTCCTTCAATGTACAGTAAAAAGAAAAAAAAATATTATAGTAGCCCCTGCTTGTTAGAAAACAAAAAAACAAACGGAAAAAAAAAAAAATCCTGTTGCATGATATTGCTGCAGGCTACAGACAGTAGGAATATCCTGAGATTTGTTATATTGTTATGGATTAATGGCGAGTCTGGAGGGTATACACGGTCCTAGCAGCAGGTTAAAGCAATTGTGTATCTTATACTAGACATCTGAAAGCCGGTTGCAGGAACTCTACACAAACCAACCTTGTTTTATTTATTCATTTTTTCAAACCCCTTCTGATGCTCAGTGGTGGGTACTGTTTTGCAGTAAAAGGGATGACACCATTTTTTTGTTTTAAATGGGCAGCAGAGATTTGAAAGGGCTCCTTTAACCTTGGTAAGATATAGTCTCATTCTCTCTCACACACGTGTATATATATATATATAGTTAGTTAGTTTTGCCTCTTCTTAGTACCTAAAGGCTAAGCCGGATTTAACAGTTTCTCAGTACATAAACATAAGTGTGCATCTATTTGAGCCGTATAAACACCCTACAGAGGTTTGGCACATATTTCTGTATTTCTTAGAGACATTAAACTCATAACTGAATGTTGATTATGTGTGATAAATAAACTTTTTTTTTTGTCTGCTGTCCTTGTAATTTATCTTTGGGGTTGGAAACATCCCATCCCCAAACTGTCACCATTCTACACAATAATTACTTAGAGAGCAGGAACTCATTTATATATGTCCTTGATTAGTTTCAGCAACCTGAATAAAATAGATATGCACTACAGACTTTAATAGGGAAGAATTTTCACTGCAAAACAAATTTTGCTAAAATCAAAAATGCCAGTTTTAAATTTTTATAAGACATTTATTTTTTTTAGTGCAGTTCTTAATGTCTGATATAAATACTATGCATGTATATATACCATATATATATATATATATATATAGACTTAAATGGTTTAGCATATACATCACTCTATGGCTTGTTTATTTTTATACTGACACAATAGCACTTTTAGTTTTATACCAATAACTGTAGTGACTGTACTATATGTCTTCACGTGTGTGGTCTCCATCATTACAGATACATTACTCCTTTGCATAAATAGGGCTTTGTATTTACCTTACTGGGTTCTACCCATATCCGGGGAGGTACAGTCATTACACTTGATATATTTACTATGTACATAGAAAACCAGGATCTCAGGTGCAAGATGACTCTGATATCCACTAATTTGGCATTGTGGTGTGATCACTATAGTTCCCATAACTACTGTCTAGGCTGCTTATGTTATCGATAACAGACCCAATCATTTTTCTTATGGCTGCTCGTAGGTTTAAAGTATTTACATTTTCAATATCGATCTCTGTAGATTTATAACTTGGGGGTTATTTTTGTATTATGAATCTGTGTCATTGTGAAGCACTACTCATGTACCCAATGCTGTGGAATTTGGCAGTGCTTTACAAATAAATGATAATAATATCACACTACTGACAGAAACAAATAAGAATATTGACACTACGTAAAATGTGCCAAATTTATAAGTAGGAAACAATGAGCCACCCTAGAATGCATGATGCTTGCTTTAATATAAAGCGTGGCACTAACATAACCAGAGGTTTGTGAAGTTGTAAGGTGACTATCTATACAGAATAACATTTTTTCATAATGCACTATCTAAGCTATTGCAGAAAAATATAATACATTTTTCATTTTAAGCTCATCAATAAGGTGAATTAAATTTCTGATGAAACTACCTGTATTTATTTCCTGGTGACCAAAGTGAAGTTTATGCAATTAACTCACTGACCGCCAAACATATCTGCACTTTGCTCTAAGTTCTTGTGACAGTAGAAAGATTAAGGATTTTATGCGTCTCAAATTAATTTTAAATGTACCAAACACTTTGCACATCCAAAGTCAACAGAACCTGTTGGTACTTGCTGTATATTTCAGCTGAACAACTTTACCTCCATTTACGTTCTGCTTTTTGCCAAGAATGATTTTACCTTATTTATTAACTTGTGTTCCTGCCATGGAACTCACAATTATTTCATTGCAAGCTTCTGTGTTTTTTTTCTAGGCTGGACCATAGTAAATGTCTCTGTAAGTAATAAGCAATATCACAAAAGCAAAGTTTCTTAAATCTCCGCTTCTGAATCACTGCAAAGATTGATTGAATTTGCATTCGATCTTGCTGGCCTATATCTTCTTGCAGTGATAATGTAGACAAGTGTCTCGCTAACGGCATTAGTCCCTTGTCCAGTTATGGTTCTTACCAGACTATGCAGTCTCACCATATTATCCCGCTAGCCCAGCCTGATGGCCTGTCTACACTATAGATTACTTTCAAATCTCTGCTGCCCCTTCTGTTCAAATAATGGGTAAAAAATTCAGTTAAATTAAATATTTGAAATGACTTTTTCTACTATAAAGAAAAGATTTTCATGTATTTTCAAGAAATTCATCAACCTCATGAAAATATTGCGGGCTAACCCACCTGCTGCTCCAGCAGCAAAGGGGTACAAAATAGGCCCTAAAATATGCGCAAAGCAGGCCTCCCACTTAGAAAAAACATGATTGTACATACAAGCCAGAGATACCTCTACAAATGCACTTCAGCTGCAACAAAGATGCGCTTTACCTCGATATAATATATAGATACTTTTTATCTTTGTTTCCCCCATCCCCGCCACCCGTAAATTACCAAGAACCCTCTTCTCCATTTAGGTTCCATATCAGTGACAGTACCAGCTGAAACTGAGTCCTCCAACGACATTCTCTTGGAGCGCCTAAACGCCCAATCCATTCAGTGTCATAACAGCGACTGCGTACAAAAATAAGTATTATCTGTCATTTGGCTCGAAAGGGGACCCAAGGTCCGATTGTCCAGCCCCGCAGCTTTCTCTCTTTCTCTCTCCGAACATCAGACGCTGTCCAAGCGTTATCCGAAGGGGACGGGGTGAAGGGAAAAGGAAAAAACTGCGGCAAACGTAAGAGAATTCAATTTCTCCTCAAATCCATACACCAATGTGTTCCGCAGTCTTCCAACTCCGGATGGCTGCAGTTTGAGATATCAAAAATCTCAGAAAAATATAGAATATATATGTAATATATTTCTATAACTCAGTCTGTGTTTTCATTCAAGTCTCGAGCCTTCTTCAGGCCTTTTTTGGATGAGTTGTCATTCCGTGAGCAACTGCTGTAAGAGGCTCTTCTGCTGAGACTGTTGCGTCTGGGGTCCTGTGGTTGTTTTCTGCGAGGAGATGGGTCCTGATTGGGTCATGTAAGGGTCACCTCCCACAAGGTTCACCGTGCACTGAACATCAGCAAATACCTGTACCTGCTGTACCTAGAAGATCAATGAAGAGAGAGAATAATATTAGTAAGTTGTTAATAAGCACAGGAGACCAACAAGCCCTTCTCTTTATATAAATGAACAAGAATATTCCAATGTTAAAATAGTTTTATTTATCAGGGTTTAAAGCAGAGGCGTAACTAGAAACCACAGGGCCCAGGTGCAAGAATCTAAGAAGGGCCCCCCAAAAAAGTGAATTTGATACATATCTTTTTTTTTTTTACATTTAACACAGAAAAAAAATGTGAATCAGATTACGTCTGCAAAAGGAGGTACCCTGTGCCCACAGTCTGTGAGATGGTCTGACCCCCTATTACTGTGTATAGTGACACTGTTTAACCCACCAATACTGTATATAGTGAGTCAGTGACACAGTCTGTAATCTGCCGGTGAGATGGCTGGCCTGCCCCTACCCGCCCCAGTACTTTATAAAGTGACCACAGTAGTCAGTGACATGGTCCAACCCCCCACGTACTGTATATAGTGGTACTGTATAGGGACACTGTTTACCCCCTGCCCCCCATGCTGTAGTAACAAGGTCTGTAATTTGCTGGTTCCACAAACATACACAAACACACATACATACATACACACACAGTCACATACATACATACACACACACACACATGCATATATACACACACACAGTCACATACACACATACATGCATAAATACACACACAGTCACATACATACACACAGTCACATACATACATACACACACACACACATGCATAAATACACACACAGTCACATACACACACACACACATGCATAAATACACACACAGTCACATACACACATACATGCATAAATACACACACAGTCACATACATACATACATATACACACACACACACACACACACATACATAAATACACACACACACACACATACATGCATAAATACACACAGTCACATACATACATACACATACAAAAATACACACACAGTCACATACATACACACACACATACATGCATAAATACACACAGTCATATACACACATACACACACATACATGCATAAATACACACACAGTCACATACATACATACATATACACACACACACACACATACATAAATACACACACACACATACATGCATAAATACACACACACACATACATGCATAAATACACACAGTCACATACATACATACACACGCACATACATGCATAAATACACACACAGTCACATACATACACACACACATGCATAAATACACACAGTCACACACATACATACACACACAGTCACATACATACACACACACACACACATACATGCATAAATACACACAGTCACATACATACATACACACGCACATACATGCATAAATACACACACAGTCACATACATACATACACACACACACATACATGCATAAATACACACACAGTCACATAGATACATACACGCATAAATACACACAGTCACATACATACATACACACACACATACACACACACACACATACATACACACACACATACACGCATAAATACACACACAGTCACATACATACACACACACATACATGCATAAATACACACAGTCACATACATACATACACACACACATACATGCATAAATACACACAGTCACATACATACATACACACACACATACATGCATAAATACACACACAGTCACATACATAAATACACACACAGTCACATACATACATACACACACACATACATGCATAAATACACACACAGTCACATACATAAATACACACACAGTCACATAAATACACACACACACACACATGCATAAATACACACACAGTCACATACACACATACATACACACACACACACATAAACACCAATGGTGTCAGAGACACTAGTGAAGCATCATGTCACACTCACATGATATCAGTGTAGGCAGTGGGAGGTCAACATTTTTTATTGTCCAAGAAAAAAAATTTTTTGAAGCTGGGCCCCCACCCTTGGGGACCCAGTCGCAATTGCGACCTCTGCACCCCCTGTAGTTTCGCCCCTGGTTTAAAGTCCCTTTAAAGGGACACTAAACCCAAACATTTTATTTCATGATTCAGAAAGAGAATACAAATTAAAACAACAATCCCATTTACTTCTATTATTTTGCTTCATTTTTTAGATATCCTTAGTTGAAGAAAAAGCAATGCTCATGGGTGAGCCAATCACATGAGGCTTCTAAGTGCAGCAACCAATCAGCAGCCACTGAGCCTATCTAGATATGCTTTTCAGCAAAGAATATCAAGAGAATAAAACAAATTAGATAATAGAAGTAAATTAGAAAGTTGTTTAAAATTGCATGCTCTTTCTATATCATGAAAGAAAAAAAAATGGGTTTCATGTCCCTTTAACAATGCTCTATGCTTGCAGTTTATCCTTAAAGGGACACTGAACCCAAATTTTTCTTTCGTGATTCAGATAGAGCATGACATTTTAAGCAACTTTCTAATTTACTCCTATTATCAATTTTACTTCGTTTTCTTGCTATCTTTATTTGAAAAAGAAAGCATCTAGGCTTTTTTTTTGATCCAGAACTATGGACAGTACTTTTTCATTGGTGGATGAATTTATCCACCAATCAGCAAGAACAACCCAGGTTGTTTACCAAAAATGGGCCGGCATCTAAACTTACATTCTTGCATTTCAAATAAAGATACCAAGAGAATGAAGAAAATTTGATAATAGGAGTAAATTAGAAAGTTGCTTAAAATGCCATGCTCTATCTGAATCACAAAAGAAAAAAATTGGGTTCAGTGTCCCTTTAATTATCCTCAGCAGAGGATAAGGGAAAACCTAGGTTTCAACACATCACCCAATTCTTTATGGAAAGGGGAATTAGAAAACCCACAATTTCTAAATTGAAATGACAGGATATTGGGACAAAATAAATAATGAAAGTATATTGAAAAGTTTTTTTCCCCCACTATATATAAATAAAGATTTTATATTACAATCTCAAAGTGTTTACTGTTCCTTAAATTCTTCCAGTGTGTATGCCTGGCTGTTATTTACTGTACCTGGCCTGTGTCCTGCTCAGATTTCAGCAGATCTGTTGAGGATAACTGGTTGCAATAAAGCCCGCTAGGTCTCAGGGTTGGATCACTCACCTATTGCAAACAAGACATTTGTGTATTTATTAAATACATAAAATAGCTGCATTTCTATTACATGAGGGGATTGGCTTACAGGGTAACATTATAGCTTTAGCTCAGGGATAGTATCTATGTACTAGGTGTTCAGGTTTAGTGATATCTCTGCAGAACCACACAAAGATCGCTCATTTTTATAGCTCTATTTATGCCAATGAAGAGACATCATTATGAGTATGTTCTGCTACAAACGGTGTCTTTCCTGTTTAAATTAGTAACCGAAAAAACACCCACAATCCTTTGCAGTGCAGCCACTATACAACACTTAAAGGGACATTTCCGTCAAAATTTAAATGCACATAGATGAATTACATCTTTTAATAGAAACATATTTGCAATATACATGTATTGGCGAAAATGCATCTAGTAAAAGTTATCACTTGTTTTAGTGATAACATTTTTCTCTGCACGTGCATGTGAAGTAGAGCTAGATGTTCTCAGTGCACCAGCGTTTTAAATACTGCAGCTGCTCAGAGCACCAGTGGGCCTTGTATCATGTCAGCAATTAACTCATTGAGTCATTACCAGATGGCACAAGCACCTTAGGCTCTCTGAGCAAGAGCTGTGTTTAAAATGCTGGTGCACGGTGCATACTTAAATACACTTTTGAAACAGCTATGGCTTTTAATAGAAGCATTTTTGCTAATACATTTATATTAAATACATCCATGTGGATTCCAGTTTTGGCTGGAATGTCCCTTTAAAACACTGTGTAGTCACAATATCTATCTGTAGTCGCGCAATAAACTAAAATACTAGTTGGTTGTAAAATATTCTGAATAAATTTACCCCTTTTTGCTGCTATCGTTTTGCAATTGCAAAGCTCCCCTTCCATATAAAGAAGCCAATCTAGATTTATTTCTGGAGCAGACGCAGCGAGTCAATGTCATTTAGTTAGCAAAACTCGCACTGAGTATTTTGCTGTGTTTTAAAGATACACACAAACGGATTATGAAACAATGTTGAGCTATCACGTTGACATGGAACTGATGTCTTATGTTTCATGAATTATTTCCATTCCAGCTATTAAAATGTTAAAGCCTACTTTTATTTATGCAATATCTGGGTTTAGAAAATAAGTGGTTATCTACGCATGTATACGTAGAGTTTCAGTCTGTCATAACTGAAATCTTGGGTGTGTTGCGCATGTGCTGAGGTTCTTCAGTCTCTTCTCTGGCAACTCAAGGGTGTGCTATGATTAGTGCATACCAGTGTGACTATAAGCTTCTGATTGGTTGTACCAAACCGGCCCCCTTACTATTATTATTTTACAGTTGTCACTGACCTGATCTGTGCACATTGAATTCATGGTTTGCATGGGCAGGGAACTCATCTGCATCTGTCCAGTCATCTGATTCATGTTTTGTACACCTGCATTTGCTCCTCCCATAGACACGGTGATGCTCATGTTGTTGTACATTCCCTGCTGGCCGGGTGTAGTCTGGGTCTGCCCTGACTGGGTGAAAACGCTGCAATAGAGAGGCAGAACGTCAGAAACAACAGGTGAGTGGCTGACATAGCCTGACTGTCCACTTCCTATACACAGTTATTAATGGTTCTCAACTTAGTTTATTCTATTTGACCCAGTAACTATATTGCTCTCCAACTCTTATGTACAATTATTACTATGGTTACATAACAACAAGGCTACAAAAGTGGCTAATACAAAATATATAGTGTACTTGTGATATCCTTTCATGTGCATCACATAACATCATACTTTGTGTTGCTATAAACTCTGATAATGACAATCGTTAAAAATTCATATCCATTAAAAAGCTAATATAAATGTAAGGAAGTAAACTGAGAATTTAGTTTGCTGGCCCTTTATTTTTAACTTCTTCCTATAACATGTAACTTCATCACTTTAATCTTGAAAATGATTTGTCTCACCTTGAGTTTCCCAGGGTTCCCTGCTGCCACGTTTTGAGGTCAGGTGACTGGTACCCTGGAGTAGACGGCGTTTGCTGAAGCATGGGACTCTGAGATGGAGTGATGCCAGGCGACATCAGCGGACTGGTAGGACTCAGAGATGGAGCAAATGTAGGGTCTGCTTGCTGGCCGATACCTGCAGGATAAAAAGGTCAGTCTTATGCAATGCCATGGTATCTATACACATCATTTATTGATAACAGCTTTTACATTTAAATTAATAATTGAAGTTGCACTTCCTTTTATATTTAGTGTAGGTCTTATTTAAAAAAAATACACAGGATATGCTTTAATATGTTCACAATACACACACACACATATAATATATATATATATATATATATATATATATATATACACACAGTATATACACACACACACATATAATATATATATATATATATATATATATATATACAGGGAGTGCAGAATTATTAGGCAAGTTGTATTTTTGAGGATTAATTTTATTATTGAACAACAACCATGTTCTCAATGAACCCAAAAAACTCATTAATATCAAAGCTGAATAGTTTTGGAAGTAGTTTTTAGTTTGTTTTTAGTTATAGCTATTTTAGGGGGATATCTGTGTGTGCAGGTGACTATTACTGTGCATAATTATTAGGCAACTTAACAAAAAACAAATATATACCCATTTCAATTATTTATTTTTACCAGTGAAACCAATATAACATCTCAACATTCACAAATATACATTTCTGACATTCAAAAACAAAACAAAAACAAATCAGTGACCAATATAGCCACCTTTCTTTGCAAGGACACTCAAAAGCCTGCCATCCATGGATTCTGTCAGTGTTTTGATCTGTTCACCATCAACATTGCGTGCAGCAGCAACCACAGCCTCCCAGACACTGTTCAGAGAGGTGTACTGTTTTCCCTCCTTGTAAATCTCACATTTGATGATGGGCCACAGGTTCTCAATGGGGTTCAGATCAGGTGAACAAGGAGGCCATGTCATTAGATTTTCTTCTTTTATACCCTTTCTTGCCAGCCACGCTGTGGAGTACTTGGACGCGTGTGATGGAGCATTGTCCTGCATGAAAATCATGTTTTTCTTGAAGGATGCAGACTTCTTCCTGTACCACTGCTTGAAGAAGGTGTCTTCCAGAAACTGGCAGTAGGACTGGGAGTTGAGCTTGACTCGAAAAGGCCCCACAAGCTCATCTTTGATGATACCAGCCCAAACCAGTACTCCACCTCCACCTTGCTGGCGTCTGAGTCGGACTGGAGCTCTCTGCCCTTTACCAATCCAGCCACGGGCCCATCCATCTGGCCCATCAAGACTCACTCTCATTTCATCAGTCCATAAAACCTTAGAAAAATCAGTCTTGAGATATTTCTTGGCCCAGTCTTGACGTTTCAGCTTGTGTGTCTTGTTCAGTGGTTGTCGTCTTTCAGCCTTTCTTACCTTGGCCATGTCTCTGAGTATTGCACACCTTGTGCTTTTGGGCACTCCAGTGATGTTGCAGCTCTGAAATATGGCCAAACTGGTGGCAAGTGGCATCTTGGCAGCTGCACGCTTGACTTTTCTCAGTTCATGGGCAGTTATTTTGCACCTTGGTTTTTCCACACGCTTCTTGCGACCCTGTTGACTATTTTGAATGAAACGCTTGATTGTTCGATGATCACGCTTCAGAAGCTTTGCAATTTTAAGAGTGCTGCATCCCTCTGCAAGATATCTCACTATTTTTGACTTTTCTGAGCCTGTCCTTCTTTTGACCCATTTTGCCAAAGGAAAGGAAGTTGCCTAATAATTATGCACACCTGATATAGGGTGTTGATGTCATTAGACCACACCCCTTCTCATTACAGAGATGCACATCACCTAATATGCTTAATTGGTAGTAGGCTTTCGAGCCTATACAGCTTGGAGTAAGACAACATGCATAAAGAGGATGATGTGGTCAAAATACTCATTTGCCTAATAATTCCATGTTTTATATATATAAAACATGGAAGGGAACTGCACTCCAAGACCGGATCAGGTACACATCCTGTGACTCAGCAACATCCAGCCCTGGGTGCTAAATAGCACTCCAAAAAAGCTGTGATGTCACCAGAGCCACAGGCAGTTAACCCCAGTCCGGAATGGGTGCAAGAAACAAGGGGATTACAAATAAAAAGTAATACAACACATAGAAGCACCCAGCACTCACCAGCTAGCTCACAGCTAAGATAAAATCACAACTGGAAAGGTTAGTTACCGCATCTGGCCAAATGGGAAAACTCAGGCACCACGTCAAGGTCCTTTCCATTGCCTGAGTCCCTAACACAGGCTCTGGTGACATCACAGCTTTTTTGGAGTGCTATTTAGCACCCAGGGCTGGATGTTGCCGAGTCACAGGATGTGTACCTGATCCGGTCTTTGAGTGCAGTTCCCTTCCATGTTTTGTATTTTCTATGGGTGATTACATCCACCTGTGCACCCCTTCTTTGTTCTCAGTCTACCGCTCTAGTAGAATGAGCTGTAATCCTTTCAGGAGGCTGCTGTCCAGCAGTCTCATAAGCCAAACGGATGATGCTTTTCAGCTAAAAGGAAAGAGAAGTCGCCGTAGCCTTATGACCCCGCTTTCCAGAATAGACAACAAACAATGAAGATGTTTGACGAAAATCTTTGGTTGCCTGTAAATAGACTTTCAAAGCACGAACCACGTCCAAGTTGTGCAACAGACGTTCCTTCTTACAAGAAGGATTAGGACACAGAGAAGGAACAACAATCTCCTGATTGATATTCCTGTCAGTAACAACCTTAGGTAGGAACCCAGGCCTGGTACGCAAGACCACCTTATCAGCATGGAACACAAGATAAGGTGAGTCACATTGTAATGCAGATAGTTCAGAAACTCTTCGAGCTGAAGAAATAGCAACTAGGAATAAAACTTTCCAAGATAAAAGCTTAATATCCATGGAATGCATGGGTTCAAACGGAACCCCCTGAAGAACTCTAAGAACTAAATTTAAACTCCATGGCAGAGCAACAGATTTAAACACAGGCTTAATTCTAGCTAAAGCCTGACAAAAAGCCCGAATGTCTGGGACATCTGCCAGACGCTTGTGCAACAGAATAGACAGAGCCGATATCTGTCCTTTTAGGGAACTAGCTGACAATCCTTTCTCCAATCCCTCTTGGAGAAAAGACAAAATCCTAGGAATCTTGATTTTACTCCAGGAGTAGCCTTTGGATTCGCACCAAAAAAGATATTTACGCCATATCTTATGATAGATTTTCCTGGTAACAGGCTTTCGAGCCTGAATCAAGGTATCTATGACCGACTCAGAGAAACCCCGCTTTGATAAAATCAAGCGTTCAATCTCCACGCAGTCAGTTGCAGAGAAATTAGATTTGGATGCTGGAATGGACCTTGAATGAGAAAATCCCGTCTCAGTGGCAGAGTCCATGGTGGCAGAGATGACATGTCCACCAGGTCTGCATACCAAGTCCTGCGTGGCCACGCAGGAGCTATCAAGATCACCGAAGCTCTCTCCTGTTTGATTCTGGCAATCAAACGAAGGAGAGGAAAAGGTGGAAACACATAAGCCAGGTTGAACGACCAGGGTACTGCTAGAGCATCTATCAGTACTGCCTGAGGATCCCTTGACCTGGATCCGTAACGAGGAAGTTTGGCGTTCTGACGAGACACCATCAGATCCAATTCTGGTGTGCCCCATAGCTGAACCAGGTGAGCAAACACCTCCGGATGGAGTTCCCACTCCCCCGGATGAAAAGTCTGACGACTTAGAAAATCCGCCTCCCAGTTCTCTACTCCTGGGATATAGACTGCTGATAATGCTTGTCCAGAAAGGCAAACCTGAGGAACTGGTGATGATCTTTGTGGATAGGAATGTGTATATATGCATCCTTTAAGTCCACGGTAGTCATATATTGACCCTCCTGGATCAATGGTAAAATAGTCAGAATGGTCTCCATCTTGAAGGATGGGACTCTTAGGAATTGGTTTAGGATCTTGAGATCTAGAATTGGTCTGAAAGTTCCCTCTTTCTTGGGAACCACAAACAGATTGGAGTAGAACCCCTGTCCCTGCTCTGCTTTTGGGACTGGGCAGATCACTCCCATGGTAAAAAGGTCATCTACACAGCGTAAGAGCGCCTCTCTTTTTGTCGGGTTTACAGACAATTGAGAAAGATGGAACCTCCCCCTTGGAGGGGAATCCTTGAAATCTAGAAGGTATCCCTGGGTTACAATTTCTACTGCCCAGGAATCCTGAACGTCTCTTGCCCAGGCCTGAGCAAAGAGAGAGAGTCTGCCCCCTACTAGATCCGGTCCCGAATCGGGGGCTACCCCTTCATGCTGACTTAGTGGCAGCAGCAGGCTTTTTGTCCTGTTTATCCTTGTTCCAAGCCTGATTAGGTCTACAGGTTGGCTTGGGTTGAGCAAAGTTCCCCTCTTGCTCAAAATATCATCTAGTGGGGTCTCCATCTGAAGAGCCTCTTCTAGAGCCTCAAACCAAAAAGCAGCTGCAGTGGTTACCGGAACAATGCACGCTATTGGTTGAAGAAGAAAACCCTGATGAACAAAAATTTTCTTTAGGAGACCCTCTAACTTTTTATCCACAGGATCAATTAAAGCACAACTGTCTTCAATAGGTATAGTTGTACGCTTAGCCAGAGTAGCAATAGCTCCTTCCACCTTAGGGACAGTCTGCCATGAGTCCTTTATGGTGTCAGAAATGGGAAACATTTTCTTAAAAACAGGAGGGGGAGCGAACTGAATACCTGGTCTATCCCACTCCTTAGTAACAATGTCCGAAATCCTCTTAGGGACCGGAAAAATATCAGTGTAAACAGGAACCTCTAAATATTTGTCCATCTTACACAATTTCTCTGGAACGACAATAGGGTCACAATCATCCAGAGTAGCTAAAACCTCCCTGAGCAAAAGCGTCAGAAGGCTCAGCATTTGTTCTTAACCCAGAGCAACTGCGCTTCCCTTGCAACCCTGGCAGTTTAGATAAAACCTCTGTGAGGGTTCATAACTGAAGCCATATCTTGCAAGGTGAAAGAATTAGACGCACTAGAAGTACTTGGCGTCGCTTGTGCGGGCGTAACTGGTTGTAACATTTGGTGAGAACTAGATGGCGAAACCTGATTTCCTTCTGTCTGAGAATCGTTTAATGCCAAATTCTTATAAGTCAAAATATGCTGTTTGCAATTTATAGACATATCAGTACAATTGGGACACATTCTTAGAGGGGGTTCCACAATGGCTTCTAAACAAATTGAACAATGAGTGTCCTCAGTGTCAGACATGTTTAACAGGCAAGCAAGCAAGCTTGGAAAACACTTTATTTAATGAAAAAAACACAATTTGCAAAAACGGTACTGTACCTTTAAGAGAAAAAAAGGCATACACAAACTGCAAAACAGGTTAAAATTGCTTCAAAAATTCCGAAATTTTAACAGTGTACCGACTAAGCTTTAGAAGGATTGCACCACAAGTAAAAAAGCAATAGACCCCCAAATGAAAAAAACGGATTGATAATGGTCTAAAACCGGTTAAAAACCCCTAAAGCACCTTGCCACAGCTCTGCCGTGGCCCTACCTGCCGTTAGGAAACGATAATATGGGGTTTAAAGCTTCAATTAGTCCCTCAGAAGACAATCAGGACCTCAGGAGAAATTGCTTGCTGCTTGTAAATGCTAGGCCCCGCCCACCTCACTCGATGTTGCTGGGGCCTACACAAAACTAACAAACCTTGCCTGAAAGCCATGTGGGTTATAAACAACCCCAAAGAACCCTCAAGCAAATGTCCCATAAAACTGAAAACGTTACTCCCAGACACAAAAACATTTGTCCCAAATTCACATAACAAACTGAGTGCCCACAAAAAATTAACCCTTTATGCAAGCTAGTAAAAACCTCTGATAACACTAGGATTATTGCTTACCCTTCCCCTAATGGGGACACTGTCAGCCTTTCTGAGTTAACACAGTCTCTGCAGAAAATATGACTGAACATACCTCATTGCTGTATAGCAAGAAACCGTTCCTCACACTGAAGTTTTCCTATACTCCTCAGCTTCTGTGGGAACAGCAGTGGACCTTAGTTACAAATGCTAAGATCATCATCCTCTAGGCAGAAATCTTCATCTATGTCCTGCCTGAGAGTAAATAGTACAACACCGGTACCATTTAAAAATAACAAACTCTTGATTGAATAGAAAATAAAAACTAACAGTTTAACACCTCTTCTCTTTACCCTTCCAGCTTAGAGCAGCAAAGAGAATGACTGGGGGGTTGGAGTTAAGGGGGGAGCTACATAGACAGCTCTGCTGTGGTGTTCTCTTTGCTACTTCCTGTTAGGAAGGACAATATCCCACAAGTAAGGATGAATCCGTGGACTCGGTACATCATGCAAAAGAAATATATACACACACACACACATATAATATATATACAGGGAGTGCAGAATTATTAGGCAAATTAGTATTTTGACCATATCATCCTCTTTATGCATGCTGTCTTACTCCAAGCTGTATAGGCTCGAAAGCCTACTACCAATTAAGCATATTAGGTGATGTGCATCTCTGTAATGAGAAGGGGTGTGGTCTAATGACATCAACACCCTATATCAGGTGTGCATAATTATTAGGCAACTTCCTTTCCTTTGGCAAAATGGGTCAAAAGAAGGACTTGACAGGCTCAGAAAAGTAAAAAATAGTGAGATATCTTGCAGAGGGATGCAGCACTCTTAAAATTGCAAAGCTTCTGAAGCGTGATCATCGAACAATCAAGCGTTTCATTCAAAATAGTCAACAGGGTCACAAGAAGCGTGTGGAAAAACCAAGGCGCAAAATAACTGCCCATGAACTGAGAAAAGTCAAGCGTGCAGCTGCCAAGATGCCACTTGCCACCAGTTTGGCCATATTTCAGAGCTGCAACATCACTGGAGTGCCCAAAAGCACAAGGTGTGTAATACTCAGAGACATGGCCAAGGTAAGAAAGGCTGAAAGACGACCACCACTGAACAAGACACACAAGCTGAAACGTCAAGACTGGGCCAAGAAATATCTCAAGACTGATTTTTCTAAGGTTTTATGGACTGATGAAATGAGAGTGAGTCTTGATGGGCCAGATGGATGGGCCCGTGGCTGGATTGGTAAAGGGCAGAGAGCTCCAGTCCGACTCAGACGCCAGCAAGGTGGAGGTGGAGTACTGGTTTGGGCTGGTATCATCAAAGATGAGCTTGTGGGGCCTTTTCGGGTTGAGGATGGAGTCAAGCTCAACTCCCAGTCCTACTGCCAGTTTCTGGAAGACACCTTCTTCAAGCAGTGGTACAGGAAGAAGTCTGCATCCTTCAAGAAAAACATGATTTTCATGCAGGACAATGCTCCATCACACGCGTCCAAGTACTCCACAGCGTGGCTGGCAAGAAAGGGTATAAAAGAAGAAAATCTAATGACATGGCCTCCTTGTTCACCTGATCTGAACCCCATTGAGAACCTGTGGTCCATCATCAAATGTGAGATTTACAAGGAGGGAAAACAGTACACCTCTCTGAACAGTGTCTGGGAGGCTGTGGTTGCTGATGCACTCAATGTTGATGGTGAACAGATCAAAACACTGACAGAATCCATGGATGGCAGGCTTTTGAGTGTCCTTGCAAAGAAAGGTGGCTATATTGGTCACTGATTTGTTTTTGTTTTGTTTTTGAATGTCAGAAATGTATATTTGTGAATGTTGAGATGTTATATTGGTTTCACTGGTAAAAATAAATAATTGAAATGGGTATATATTTGTTTTTGTTAAGTTGCCTAATAATTATGCACAGTAATAGTCACCTGCACACACAGATATCCCCCTAAAATAGCTATAACTAAAAACAAACTAAAAACTACTTCCAAAACTATTCAGCTTTGATATTAATGAGTTTTTTGGGTTCATTGAGAACATGGTTGTTGTTCAATAATAAAATTAATCCTCAAAAATAGAACTTGCCTAATAATTCTGCACTCCCTGTATATATATATATATATATATATATATATATATATATATATATATATATATATATATATATATATATATACACACACATAATATATATTTGACAAAGGGGGAAACCCCGAAACGTTACGATTAACAATCACTGAGGTGGATTTTTTTTTAAGACCTACGAATGCGGTCTCTATATATACACACAGACACACACATATTTAGGTAAAGAAGGCGCCACATAGCATAACAGTGTGAGGATATATGAAATGTATAACAAGGGTATATATACACATACATGTTGTGAAGCACTGGAATTTGTGCAATACAGGCAAGCCGGGATCCTCTGAGTTGCCCGGCTAACTCGCCTCTCATTTCAGTTCTTTTCCGACACAGAACTGAGTGGCTATTTTGTTTAATACAGCGAATATTCAAACAGGGACCAGAAGTGTGGAAAATAAGCTCTTTGAGTCCAACCAGGAGGATTTAACCCCAGCATTTGGCATTTGCAGGCGGCAGTGGAATTGTGGGCAGACGTGGTCCCCTGCTCTGAGACCAGAGGAGAGTTAGCCGGGCAACTCAGAGGATCTGGCTTGCCTGTATTGCACTAATTCCAGTGCTTCACCACATGTGAGTGTATATATACCCTTGTTATACATTTCATATGGATAAATACATAAAATGTAATAAAAAGAAAAAAAAGTTGTTTATTAAAAGGACGGAGGAACAATATAAACAGTGAGTAATATTACATTTTAACAACTTTTAAACAGAAAACCACTTACTTTTTAAATTAAAGTTATATTAAAAACAAACATTTGACTAGCTATTTGCAGGTACAGCAGATTTACCATAACTTTACTGTCCCTTTAAAGGGACATTGAACCCAAATTTTTTCTTTCGTAATTCAGATAGAGCATGCAAATTTAAGCAACTTTCTAATATATTCCTATTATCAATTTTTCTTCGTTGTCTTGCTATCTTTATTTGAAAAAGAAGGCATCTAAGCTTTTTTTTTGTTCAGTACTCTGCACAAGCACGTTTTTATTGGTGGATGAATTTATCCACCAATCAGCAAGGACAACCCAGGTTGTTCACCAAAAATGGGCCGGCATCTAAACTTACATTCTTGCATTTCTTTAAATTTGATAATAGTAGTAAATTATAAAGTTGCTTAAAATTTCATGCTCTATCTGAATCACGAAAGAAAATGTTTGGGTTCAGTGTCCCTTTAAATAAAAGTAGTAATTACTTTTTTTGTATACAGTCTATCAGCATGAAGTAATTTCTAATAAGGCTGATTTATTGTAGACATACCTGTTGCTGAATACTGGAAGACATTTTGCTGCATCTGAGGATTCATCCCAGAGCCAAACTGTCCTCCGACATTTCCCATCATGCCTCTGTTTACTATGCCACCTCCACTTCCTCCCCCACGATTTGGGAGTGTTGCCTCAGGGCTAGTTGCAAGGGTTGAAAAGGGACTGGTAGAAGGGGGTGGGTTTCCAGGGTTCGTACCATAGCTGTGAGGGTAAGGGAATTGCTGTGGGGGTCCCTGAGGGAGCCTGGAGGCCCCCATAGTTACTGGTAGTCCAGCTGTGGGGGGCAAGTTGTTCCCAAAACTCTGTTGCCTCATGAGCATAGCTCTTTGCTGCATAAGCTGCCGCTGCCGATGCTGCTGACTGTACAGTTCCCGCTGACGCTGGGCCAACATTTGAGCATTGAGTGGAGGCTGATGGGACACAAACACACAGTCAGTCAACAACATACTCAATATAATGTAATATAAAGCTAGGGAGAAGGCAATGGAGACATAAGTTTCTTTTATAGAAATTATTTACAGAACATGTGTTACATAGATGGAACATACATGGAACAGCATTCTAGCAAAAAAAAAAAATATATATAAATACATATATACATACACTAACTTTACTTGTATTTATGTAGCGTAAAATCTCAATATAAAATCCGGGTCCACGAAAATTCAGAGTGTAATCACCAGTTATTCTAAAAACATAACAGCCCTTTTTAGATTCCTTACGCGTTTCGAAGTAATAAAATACCTTCTTCATCTGATGAAGAAGGTATTTTATTACTTCGAAACGCGTTGGATTTTACGCTGAACATTCTTTAGTGTTTGTATCCAAGTACCTCAGCATACATCTGCATTGAACTATACTGCAACAGTCCTGTTTGGTTTTTGCCTGTAACTTACCTCATATCCGATTGAGGTTGGAAAGTGTGAGTTTATATCTGTTCTTCTACAATAAATCGTTTTAAAGTTTAACAGTATCACACTATGAAATATTGTATTTCTTTCCCTTTGGAAATACTCCCCTTTTGAGATTCAACCATCATAAAGAGTCTCCTTCCGGATTGGAATGCCTGGCTGATGACAAGCAGTGGCCATTGTCCTCCTCCTGAATGTCTGACTTACCTCATATGATTGAGGTTGTAGCGAGTAAGCTTACATCTATTTCCTCGATATATCCACATTTGGAGCATATTTGAAGGTGGACCCTATCTTTTTCTACACTACGAGAACTACCATACAAGTCTTTTCCATCTATAAAGACTGTAGTTTTTGTGCGCTTTGGCTTTATAGATTTATTGACGTCTC